>NC_056741.1:296792846-297092846 GCF_019279795.1 Protopterus annectens | reverse complement strand
GGAATGTAATTATGCAACATAAGAAGCTAATGTGCTCTCTGTCAGTGCAACAAAAGACAGTCATTTTATTTTATACCTGATATTCCAAGGAGTTTCTACCTCCTTTTTTAAAATGAAAAATCATTCCTTTGCCATTAATGACTGTGATAGCTCATGCTACACACGCTGGTGGAGAATTACAGAGTCTGTGTTCCTCATCACCGATATCTTCCTTTAATGTACACTCAGACTGCCATATCCATACCTCTAAGGTGTCACTGATTTTCAGGGGTGTCCCTGACTTTGACTCAAATTTTTGCTCTGTCCCTGTTAATCTCTACTAAAACTGATGACTTCTGGAGAAAAGGTGGTGAATTCCAATTATATGCTAGAACTTCCAGCGTTAGCTTACCAGTAAGGGGACTAGAATCTTATCCTTTGTTATAGATCATAGGATCATAGCAGGTTACTAGGCTAATGGCCCTGAGGCCCTTACAAGCCTTGCCAAGAGTTTATCCCAAAAAAAGAAACCTGACTCAGCACCTGTTGACCCTGTCAATGAAAGAAAAAGGTGGAACCCCTGGGGAAAATGTGTGGTTTCCCATCCCCTCATCAAGGCTGCATTTGAAGAGGGTCAGCGAGGTACTCTGACACATATGGGAAGTCTATTCCAAAGATGGGGCAGCCTCTGTAAGACAAACCTGTCTCTCCAGCAGGTTTTGTTGATGTCGTATATTAGATTTAGGTATATCAAGTATGTAATGTGCGAGGAGTTAGACTTGCAGATATGGAGCATCTCTAGTAGAGCAGGGTCCGATATTGCCTTGTAGGCAAGACACAAATCACCTCAGAGCAATCTGTATGATTCCGAGTAAAGTGATAGTGATTTGAGCCTGTATGCATAGGACAGGTGTTGGAGGCCATGGATTCACTTTGTGAAGTATTTATGTGGCCTTTCCAGTTGGTGCAGGTGTTTGGATGATGATTTTTTTATATAAACACAAGACCAGGACCATCTTAAGCTTGAACCTGCAAGAACTGCAGGATCAGACTCTTTAATAAAAGTGGTCTTTGTTACTTAATGACTAGGTATTATGTTTCTTCTGTTTATTTCTCAGCTGGGGTGCCTCCTGTGTGAAATCTGTATGTGCTCCTTGTGTTCACATGGGTTTTCCCTATGTGTTCTAGTCTCCTCTCACATTCCAAAGACATGCAGTTGAAGGTGGATTCAACACTCTAAATTGACCATAGGTGTGAGTGTGTGTGTGTGTGTGTGTGTGTGTGTGTGTGTGTGTGTGTGTGTGTGTGTGTGTGTGTGTGTGTGTGTGTGTGTGTGTGTGTGTGTGTGTCTGTGTAGTATGGAAGAACAACCAAGGCAGGGCTAGCCAGCTGGTTCTAGATGATGATCATTGTTGATGTGACACCCCCACGCCATGTGCAAAAATAGCAAAAGGTGGTTGTATTTGAATAGTGGATGGGGTCTTATAAGCTGAGATGCCCACAGTACTGGACAAAAATTGATTTCTGTTTTATTTTCTTTGTCCTCCTACTCTTCCTTCATTATCACTGGTCCAGCCCTTGCACCTTGTCCATGCTGGGTTAACCAGGTACTCCATACCCCTCCAGACTTTTTCCAGTAATTGTTGGGTTTAACCACGGATCACAGGCAACATGGCTTAGCATGTCTGAGCTTCCATCTGAGGGGGGGGGTCTTAATTTATCCTACCCTTTTACTCCAAACTCCCTTGTATGGCACCATGGTATGATCCTGGTGGTACATGCAATGTGAGATCTGCAGCATTTTGCCCTGCCTCCACAGCTGCTCAGTCAAGCCCCACTACCCCATGCTACCCACACCTCCTCTGAAGTCATCCACAGCCTCCACCAGGGAACATAATTTGGAGACACCAACATACAACCTTCCCCCTCCAGAATGGATACGGCCAACTCTCCTTGTCACTCCATCAATCAACTGGAAAGCTAATCAGACTGAGTCACCTGGGTCATAGTCAGGACTTCATCCCTCTACACCATTGGGGCAGCAATAAAAATGTATTTCTGGGTATCCAACATGTGGTTGAAGGTGTATGTTAACAATTCATATGTGCAGGGATCAATTATGTTTAAAATAAGCTGTCTAGGCTTATTTTGACTTCTAATTTAACAGGTAAGGCCATCTTATACCCATGATGTGCAATGTACTTTCCAGAGACCTGGTGATAGTTATTCTAAGTCTATGTTTTTGATGCTCATTTGTTTTCTACAATTTGAAATGTCTGATTGCAAAAAAAAAAAAAAAAAAAAAGCTGAGAAAGGAAATTAGAGGTTACCTCAGTTCTGCTTTGTATTTCACACTGCTGTCCCAATTTCTGCTTCCGTGGCTTGAGGCAAATTTTCATTGGGTTTTCAAAAAGTGCTGTTTAGTATGCCATAAACTATAAGTATATTTATCACTGGCAATAAATTGATTTTGCTTAAATGATCTATCAAATATACAATCTTAAAACTGGCAACAGTTTTCTTTTAACCTTTGTAAGTCTTGGCTGTGGAAATTAGCATTCCTTGTTTGCATAGCATATTTCACTAACTTTTTCATACTTTTGTTTTCACAGGTTTGACTCTTATTTTCACAGATTTCGCACCAACAAGATCATTGCCAGAGTTATATTTCATGCTTGTTTGGAAAGAGTCTTTCAGAGTTTTCACAATTTCCATTTTGTATAGTTACAAGGATATCATAGGTTCATAGATTAGTACTAGGTTAGGTGCCCTTGTGGGCCATTTTAAGCCTAGCCAATTGCCCCATGTGAGAATCAAACCCTGCACCTTGTGTCTGGAAGGTAAACACCTTAACCACTATGCCAACCTTCCACCCCTGCAGTACACAATACATTTTGAATCGTTTAAATGTTTGTATTTTTTTTCATATGCGATTATTATGCTTGATTTGGATTTCGTAGTTCAAATATCACAAAACTGTTCTTTTGGATTCAGTCACTCATTTACTGCTCAGAGATTCAGCTGTTTTCAACTATTCTCAAAGTCGGTCATTTTTCCCATTTGAAATGTCCATGTGAATTTCATCAAACTATCTGGTTTATACTGCAACTCTTGTCAATTTCCTGCACTTTTTTGATCACATACTACTTCAAAGACTTCAGTGTATGCATGCATAAAGACAGCCTGCATGTACCTCAAAGATCGAGTTTAAAGATTACACTTTTTGGTGAAAATGCCAGAAAACAGGTTACAGAGGTGGCATCTTCTTTGCAATGCAAAAATCCATTGCAAGAATAAAAATACATTAATGTTGAAATTTTAAAATAAAAACCAAAAAAAAAATGTTTTTCAGCATGCAGCTTACACAATCAGGCTATCACATCATAACACCTAGCTCAGTGATGATTCAGTGGGCAGCTGTACTCAGCGGTAGCTGTATAGAAGATATCAGAAAATGAAAACAAAAATATAAAGCAAAGTCACAACATGGACATGCTAACAGAAGTAATATTTAATGAATAATGCTATTTATTTATTAAATATTCTGGTTGTCAGGGTGTTCATTTTGTGACCTTGCTTTCCTTTTCTGTTACTGCTTTTACTGTGTTGTGTGACCATTGCTGCATGGCCGACCCCTTTCCCAAAATAAAATCAAGCTTATGGAGTATGTATGTATTTCAGAGAACCTGAGGCACAATAATAAATATTATACCTTTTTGGCAGATGAACATGGCAGAAGCTGAGAGAGGAAGGTTTCTGCACACACTGATCCATATTATCAGTTAATGCCCTTCACAGGTGTCAGTTCCTGAACTGTTTTGAAAGTCTTGTTTTCGTATCAAATCACTATTTTATGTGAAAACAGAACCTCAGATACTACACAGTAATGATCATTATCATAAGGCAGGCACAGAATTCAGATGTGGTGCACTGCTGCTCATATGTACTTTAGCACAGTACCTACATTAACTGTACATACTATAAATAATATGGCTTACATTTATAACTGTAAATAACATGCAAAGGTATTGTATCTGCTTTGTTACTGTACTGCATAACACTGTGTACTCTTCAGCTTAGGTATAGTTTTCTGTCTGTGTCTTGCACCATGGTGCCCAGTTCATGGCTGAAAAGGGTCCTTCAACTAGTCCATTCCCCTGGTTTTCAAACTGAAACAAACAAATAAAAAAATGAATACATATACTTTAATTAAGTGGATATTTTTGTAAATGAGCAACATTAACAAAAAAGCATGTTTGCAGGGGAGCCTAACATACATATTCTCATTGTGAGGTCAGTCTAACTCAGATAGTGATCATTCCCGAACATTAAAACAGTTATCATTCTTTCTCCACTGCCTTTTGCCCTCAGGTCCACAAGGAACATTAGAATATGTATGTTTGAGCCTTTATAGATTGCTACAGCTTGCAACAAGCACATATATGTTGTGAAAACACAAACTTGAACAAATGCAACTCAAGATCTGAAGGTAAAGAAAATGAGCTTGAGCAAGTCACACTAAATTGTAATTCATGTAACCATAACAACGAAAGGAGGAATGCTGGGAATGTGTAGATGGACACTAAGTGTTGTTAGGTCAGGGCAACGAGATGCAAAGGACCGTTCCAAGGAGTTTGATTTCTATGACTTCTAGATATGTATTATATAGCTCAGAACAAGTTACCCACAAATTTGAAATTCAAGAAATGTTAATAGTGTCCCCTGAAACAAGGCACTCGTGCATAATAGATGTTAATAAATGAAAACATTTATAAACTAAACAAGTAAGATGTTATGGTAAAACAAAAAAGAACAGACCCTGAAACTGTATGACTGAATATATATATATATATATATATATATATATATATATATATATATATATATAGATATATATATATATACATATAAATCATAATACCTTCACTTATAGAAGTATGTATGCTACTTTATCTGTCTTTCTTGGATTTTGTGGTTCAATTGTTTAGCCTTTATCTGATTCACAAAGAAGCAATTTCAAAGCTGTGGAATATATTATATTTTACTGAAGTTTTCTGATTCTTTAGTCTATTAGTATCAAAGGATCATAGGAAGTTACTAGGCTATTGGTCCTGAGGCCCTTACAAGCCTAGTCAAGAATTTAGCACATGTTCCAACAAGTCAGCAACCTATGCCACTGTTCAGCAGGGACATATTTGGAATCCCAGGGGTGTATTTTCTCTCCTTATCCAGTTATCCAGGTTCCGCTTAAAAAGGTTTATTGAGGTACTCTGCTTTACATGGAGAGGGAGTCTGTTCCATAAAAGGAGGAGTCTCTGGGACACAAATCTATCCCACCATCAAGTCCTATTGATGTCACAGATCAGGTTGAGGTCTCGCATGGAGCTTGACTTGCGGATACACAGCAGTACAATCAGGGCAGGGTCTAAGATTGATTTGTATGCAAGACATAGGTCACCTGTGAGGAGTTTGTAGGAGACTGAGTAGAGGGACAGGGCTTTTAGCCTATCTGTGTAGGGTAGATGTTTGAGGCCCTGGATTCTCTGGGTGAGGAATCTCTGTGGTCTCTCCAGCTGTTGCATGTGCTTTGTGAGGTACATGCTGAAAGGGGCATTGTATTTAATAATCGGTCTTATAAGGGAAGAATGCAGGGATGTTATGACCACCTTGTCGCTGGATGAGAGACCCTTACTAATGAGGTGGGCCATGTAGAAAGCTTTCCATACAGTGGAGGCAATATGGTGGTCAAAAGTCAGTTTGCTATCAACCTGGGTTCCCAAGTCCCTCACTACTGATTGTATGCTTATTACCTTATTATCAATGCTATAATTTGTGGGGACATCATTCTCCCCAAAAGGGATGATGATGATGCATTTTTTGGCATTCAGTTTGAGGCCATGTTTCTGGCACCAGTCATTTGTTTGGGTGAGACCCACTTGGAGGATGTCCACATTACTAGGGGAATTGATGACAGCACCCAGCTTGCAGTCATCTGCAAACTTGGTCACCCATAGCCCACTAGATTTGACCTGCACCTCTGAGAAGTATATCTCAAACAGCAGAGGCCCCAAGACTGATCCCTGGGGTACACCACTTGTTACGGGTCTACTACTTGAGGTGGCTTCCCCTATTTTGACTAGGTTTGTTGTATCAGTGAGCCAGTTTGCTACCCATCTGGTAACATATGGATTGATGCCTAGTTGAGAGAGTTTATCTATTATAACTGAGTGGGGAATAGTATCGAAGGCCTTGGCCAGGTCAAGGTAGGTGGTGTGCACCATCTTCCCCTCAGCTGTAGCCTTGCTGACTGTCTCAAAGAAGCCAACTAAATTTAACAGGCATGCTCTCCCCTTGACAAAACCAAACTGTGTAGGATCAAGTGTCTGGAGGTTGCCAATGTCCTTGTTAATGAGGTCCATGATAATCCGCTCCATGGCCTTCCAGATCAGGCTAGTTAGGCTGATGGGCTTATAATTTCCTGGATCAGTGGACGCTCCACCTTTGTGCAAAGGGATGACAGTAGCTGTCCTCCACTCAGCTTGGACGAAGACGGTACTCAGGCTTTGGTTGAATAGGGTGCTTAATGGTGCTGCAAGTTCCTGTCTGAGTTCGTGTAGGATGCAGCCTGGGATGTTATTGGGTCCCATGGAGGTTGTATTTTTTTGTTTTTGAGAGGGCAGTGATGACTTACTCCTTAGAGATAAGGGGAGGGGGGCAGGCAATGTGGATGTCCTGTTTTACTGATGGGAGGGGACAGAGGAGTAATATTTTCACTGAACCTGTCTGCCAGCAAGTTAGCTATATCTACAGGGTTTGTGTATGTGGTGTCCTTGACCACCAGTTCGGAGCAGATCTGGGTGCTTCCCGTGAGATTGTGGACATATGTGAAGAAAGCCTTATGACTGTCTTTAGTAGATGTGGCCAGTTTGGACTCGAAGTTTGCTTTGGAGGATTTCACTAATGCTCTTATTTGCTTGTTCAGGCTAAGGAGAGATTGCTTCCAATTAGACACCTGCTCCTTCTTAGTCCTGGACAGCAAGTTTTTTCTTTTATTATAGAGTTTATTTATTGCAGATGTCCAGCAGATAAGTTTACTCTTCCTTGAGGAGGAGGATTTCATCCTGTCTAGTATTTCTGATTACATGCAGCTATATAAATGCTCATATAGTAATTCAGTGTAAATCTGGACATATGTGCCAGTTTCTGTGTAGGGGGAGGGGCTGTGAAGCTGTTTATACCTTCTCTCAACAGGTTACAATCAGCTTTGGAAAAAAATTTTGTTTTCCCCAACTGGGGGGGGGGGGTCGGGGGAGATGGTCAGACCTCTCAACTATACCGAATCTCTCAGTTTTTACCAGTTTTTAGGTCCAAATTAATGAGGTGTCACAATTCCTGAGTGGCACCCTTTAATTTCTGAGTTTCCTGGTGTTTTTTTTTTATTTTTTTTGGTCTTTTTTCTGACATCATTGTGCGGAGGTGTTCTTAAATGTTATCATATGTCTTGGGTTGGCTTAGTGGTAAGTCTGGCTGAGGAGACTATTATTTTAGCACAGTAAATGTTTCAAAATAGGTGCTGCAAAAGGAAGGAAAGGTGAATTAGTAGAAGGCAAATGCACATAATTATTAAATGAAAATACTGAAACAGAGCTAGGACTTTTTTTTTCCACCGGCATTTAAAAATGATAATTTCTAATCTGCCTCACTGGAACTGAAAACACCAATTCTTGAAGATAGTAGCATAATGAATCAACACAATAGTGACTTAAGTGATGCAAGAGTTGCAGAAAAGTTTACAATCTATTGACTACACTTTGACCATAAAAGTCCAGTTTATCAGTATGACATTTACATAGCTGGCCTTAGGCATAGGTCAACTAGGTGGCTGCCTAGGGCACAACTCTATCAGGGGTGCTTTTCCAGTAATCTGGATGGTGTAGGTATGCCAGGATGGGGGCACCAAGTGGTGTGGGGGGGGTGCTGTGGAGCCCTTTTGCCTAGGGCACGAGTTGACCAAAGGCCGGTCTTGGACATTTATTTAGGGAATAATAAGCTTTAAACTAAATATGAAATGCGGTGTTTTCTGCTATGCAAACAATCAAATTTTCTGGAATCTGTTTTTGCAATGTTAGGAAGCTAATGTGCTACCTATCAGTATAACAGAAGACAGCCATTTTGTTTTATACCTGATATTCCACTGAGTTTCTTCTATCTCCTTTTTTAAAATGAAAAATCATTCCTTTGCCATTAATGACTGTGATAGCTCATGCTACACACTCTGGTAGAGAATTACAGAGTCTGTGCTCCTCATCACTGATATCTTCCTTTAATGTACACTCAGACTATCATATCCATACCTCTAAAGTGTCACTGATTTTCAGGGATGCCCCTGACTTTGACTCAAATTTTAGCTCTGTCCCTGTTAATCTCTACTAAAACTGGTGACTTCTGAAGAAAAGGTGGTGAATTCCAACTTAATAAATAATGACAATAATTAGATTTAAAGACTTCTTTTATTTCAGAAAATGTGTATCAGTCACACTCTCTTATTGTGACAATGCCTGAAGTTAATACTATTAACATTTTAAAAGTGTCCCCGATTGTCCATGATAATTTCTGGATTTGTCCCTAATTCTGTTGAGCTTTGTCCCTGATTCATTGAGAGCTAAGGTGATATCTGTATTGTCATGCTGTTAAAGAAAGGTGAGATACTTAAGAAGTTGCTGTAAGAGCAGTCTTCACTCTCTATCAACAGCTTTGGTTTATGAGGCAGATATGCCTATATCACAATCTAGGCTATGAAAGGACTAAAACTATGCATTTGCCACCCTGTTATCACAGAGACAGCTTTCAAATAAAAAAGAAAAATATTTTCAAAGTGTAAAGTAGGTAGAAACTTAATTCTTAAACCCTGTGTAATATATGATATGTGTTTTCTTCCAGCAGCTCTTAAGGAAAGACAACACTATGGATAATTCCCATATACACAAAAGTCCACAATTGTATTTTATTTTATTTATTTATTTATTTATTGTGTTATTTACACTTTTTTGATTGGGTTAGTCCTTGTCCACGCAAAAGGGGTCAAAAACGTCCTGATCCTTAGCTGCTGTGGTAGCAGAGAGGGATAAAGCCCTGAATATGACCCAGCCAAACCAGATTCAATCAGCAACTTGTGCTACTGATGAAGTGGCAGGGAAAGGATGGGCATGCATGTCCAAGGAGGAAGGGCACCCACTGATATGCTCCCTAAGGGAAGGCATGGTCTAAAGAGGGGAGTTGGCTTTGGGCATAATCAGTGATCATGAACAGCGAGGAAAGGGAGTGGGTTGAGCATAGACAAAAAATCCCTCCCACCAGATGGAAGCACAGATGAGCCGAGCCACCAAGATGTCCTTATGATCTACAACTGACCCCAGCAAACCATAGTAAGTCTAGGAGGTATGAGAGTAACTGGTATATCCATTATGGACATGGGGCACTGGGGGCCAGGTCAGGAATGATGAGGTTCAAGGAGACCAAAAAAGGAACTTGTTGATCCTCAGTGCAGAAGTACTACAGATAAAACTTCAACTTGCTATGAGGAATTGTCATTTTTGATAGATATAGTCTGTAAAAGTATATTTCACAAGTCTTTTTTTTCGGGAGACAAACTTTTGTACCCCCCCGAAGTGCTGAGGATTGTTTTAGCCATGCTGCCATTACTACATTATTCTCATATGAGCTCTGAGATGCGTTTGGTACTGTATATTTCTTAAATACAGTATTGCCTCCATCTTTGAAGCAAGATGGTGGGGGGATTTAGTTCCCATGTTGCAGGATGCAGAGACCCAATGATTTGTATCTCATTACAGATTAGATTTGTGATGTTGCCATCTTTAGTAACGCCTGTGAGTGTGTACACACTAAACAGCAATCAAGCATGGGAGAATTACCTGCAGGTATCCAAAAATCAAGTACAGTAAAACAACAAAACTCCAGTAGCAAAGGAGCAAATATACAGTATAAAAGTTTATTAAAAAACAGTTCCAAATGCAGCCAGGCTGGTTTTGATAAAGCTTCCTCACAAGGTAAAATTACGTTACCGACTGAGAAATCTTTAGAGCAACCAGTATGAATGTGTTTAGAGTTGATTTTTAATGAACTTTGATACCACATTTTTGGTCCTTGGCTGCTAGATTTTTTTTTTCTTTCTCTATCGCTCACTATATCTATATCTATCTATCTCTATGTATATATGTATATATATATATATATATATATATATATATATATATATATATATTTATACATATATGTTGCCAACAAGTTGTCAAATGACAGCTTGTAGAACCCTGAAAACCACCAGTACAGCTGATAGAAATTCAGCTGATAAAAGATGCTGGCAGTTGTTCTGTAGAAGATTGCCATAGACTGGGGATCGGGGAATTTTCCCTTTCCCACTGTAGTGTGATCTCAGAGCTAGTGTATATAATTAGCATAGGGTGTGAGAGCACAGCCTTCCCTCAAGGGGAGGAGCAGGGGAGCCTCTTCCCCAGATAAAAAATAAGACTTGCTCATAGGGTCATTGGTTCATGGGTAGGCACAAGGCTATTGGCCCTAGGACCTATATAACCCTAGCCAAAAAGGTACCCTGGCTTTTGCCACCCAAAAAATTTTTTACCTGTTCTCCTGTTGAGCAGAGCCACAGAAGTGATCACCGGGGTGAACTTCCTATTTCTCATCCAGTCATCAAGATTTTTCTTGAAGAGTGCTAATGAGGAGCTTTGTTTGATATAGAGAGGTAGTTTGTTCCAAAGTATGTGAAGTCTCTTGGACAGGAACCTATCCCTCCAGTATGTTCTGTTTCTTGTGGTGACAAGGTTTAGGTCCCTAGAGCATGTAGCTCAGAGGGATTGAGATTTCTTTAAGTGGAGCATGTCCAACAGCTCTGTGCTTGACATAGCTTTGTATGTTAGGCAGAAATCGCCTCTGAGTAGGCAATATGCAACAGAGTAAAGCTGAAGTTTTTTTTAGACAGTCTGCATAGGGCCAGTAATCCTGTTTGTGAGGTATTTCTGCGGCCTTTCCAGTTGTTGTAGATGTCTTGTGAGGTACATACCAAAAGGGGCACTGCACTCTATAATGGGTCTAATGAGTGATGTAAACCAAAAAAACCACAAACAAGATAAACAAAATAAGAAGTAAATCCACTACCAAAGTCCACGAATCACCTTAAAAGTTTATTGTAAGCACTTTCATGCACTTCTTGTGAGTGCACTTCCTCAGACAAAAAAACATACCAAACAACCATATTATATAGTTGAACCAATTAGTTCAAATTAAACAATTACCATTATTAAATTAAAAAATGAAACCATCATTTCTTCACAACAATTTTTGTTAAAATCTAACAGCACTATAACCAAATAAAACCCTAAACATTCTTAATTTAAAACTATTAGAAAAAAATCTATCATGGTACAGAGGTCATTAACATTTCAAAGCTTTTAACCTAAGCAAACACTTAATAGAAGAAACATCATTAATTCCAGGATAGGCATAGGCATTTGTTTTCAATTGCCACAATAATTCCTGTTCCTCCAATTTTAAATGCCAAGGTCCACCCCTTGGGTTTTGGAATACTTGTTGTACTACAGTAAATTGAAAACTGTGAGTTTTAAATTCATTAATGTGTCTAGCTAAGGCATTAGTAACAATACCTTTAGATATGGCATAAATATGTTTTATTAAGGCTTTGATCCTGCAGAATAAGGTTCCAATTAGTGTTCAATATCTCCCTAAGTTGAAGGGACATTTACATTCCAATACCAGGAGTATGACACCAACTTTCTTGACATTAAACTATATAAAGATGTAGTTCATAATAGATTTAGAACTACAATATATAGAAAACCGTTTTATAGCAATTCCCTTTTGCACTTTACTAGCAACCACCCGTTTTTTCAAAAAAATTGGGGTCATTAAGGGTCAGTTAGTTAGAGCATCCAGGATGTGTTCTCATGATGATGATTTTCATCAAGAATGCCATAGGTTAGGTGAGATGTTCTCTAACCGTGGATATCCATCATCCTTGATCCAAGCTTTAATTACTGAAGTTTCCCGTAAGAGATTTGAGGGCTCTTTGGGTCCTATATTTACTACAGGTTATTCGTCTATTAATATAATTAATTCATCTCATGTTGTTCATATGCCAACATCGTCTATTGTGTCAAGGAATAGTCAAAATTATGTCACTAGTTTTATTACACAATTCAATGATGTGTCCCTTCAACTTAGGGAGATATTAAACACTAATTGGAACCTTATTCTGCAGGATCAAAGTCTTAATAAAACACTCGGTTCAAAACCAATAATGGTTTTCAAAAAGGGTGTTTCCTTAAAAACATTATTTGAACTACCGCATGGCCAATATAAGAACAAGAAAGGTATGTTCAAATGTGGAAGATGCAAGTATTGTAAATATATTCAGACAGGATCTTGTTTTTGCATTAAAGGCTGTAAATATTTAATTCATGATAAATATAATTGTGAAAGCCAGGGCGTTGTCTATTTGGCTTTGTGTCAGTCGTGCCCAGCATTCTACCTGGGCAAGACAGAATGCCAACTTAAACAATGCATATATGAGCATATTTATGCCATATCTAAAGGTATTGTTACTAATGCCTTAGCTAGGCACATTAATGAATTTAAAACTCACAGTTTTCAATTTACTGTAGTACAACAAGTATTCCAAAACCCAAGGGGTGGACCTTGGCATTTAAAATTGGAGGAACAGGAATTATTGTGGCAATTGAAAACAAATGCCTATGCCTATCCTGGAATTAATGATGTTTCTTCTATTAAGTGTTTGCTTAGGCTAAAAGCTTTGAAACGTTAATGACCTCTGTAACTAGATAGATTTTTTCTAATAGTTTTAAATTAAGAATGTTTAGGGTTTTATTTGGGTATAGTGCTGTTAGATTTTAACAAAAATTGTTGTGAAGAAAGGATGGTTTCATTTTTTAATTTAATTATGGTAATTGCTTAATTTGAACTAATTGGTTCAACTATATAATATGGTTGTATGGTATGTTTTTTTGTCTGAGGAAGTGCGCTCACAAGAAGTGCATGAAAGGGCTTACAATAAACTTTTAAGGTGATTCGTGGACTTTGGTAGCGGATTTACTTCTTATTTTGTTTATCTAATGAGTGATGGGTAGAGGGGAACAATGACCTCTTTTTTCCTGGATGAGAAACCCTTTGTGATGAGGTGCGCCACATAGAAGGATTTCCTGACTACTGTGGCGATGTGATTATCAAAGGAGAGACTACTGTCCACCTGTGTCCCAAGGTCTCTTATCACACTTTCAGTTAAGTAGATTACCGCCTATGTGGTAGTTCATGGGTACAGAGTTTTTACCAAAAGGGATGACAATGCACTTTTTTGCATTGAGCTTGAGGCCATGGCTTTGACACCAGGCATCTGTCTCAGTGAGGCCCTTTTGTAGGATGTCAACATTGTTAGGAGTTTTGATTATGGCTCCTAGTTTGCAGCCATCTGAGAACTTCATTAGCCAAAGACCTTCTGTGTTAGCCTGTACTTCAGAGAAATAGATACCAAACAGGAGAGGACCCAGGACTGAACCCTGTGGCATTCCACTTGTCACTGGTCTGAAGTCAGATTTGGACTCTGCTACTTTCACAGTGTGAGTTCTGTCAATGAGCCAGTTGGCAACCCATCTTGTGACATAGGGATTTATACCTAGTTTAGTGAGTTTACTTATAATTCCAGAGTGAGGGATGGCGTCAAAAGCCTTGGCGAGATCTAGATAGGCTGTGTGAATCACCTTACCCTCATCTATGGCTTTGGTGACTGCTTCAAAGAAGCCTATCAGGTTTAGTAGACATGATCTGCCTTTTACAAACTGGAACTGGGTGGGGTCCACAGTTTGGAGATTACCAATGTCATTGTTTAAAAGTTCAACGATGATACATTCCATGGCCTTGCAGACCAGGCTCGTCATGCTAATGGGGCGGTAGTTCCCAGGTTCCATGGTGGATCCCCCTTTGTGGAGTGGGAAAACTGTCACTCTGCACCATTCAGTGGGCACAAAGTCTGAGGTGAGGCTATGATTGAACATATTACTTAGGTGGGGTGCCAGTTCGTTCTATAGTTCATGCAGAATGCAGCCTGGGATGTTGTCAGGTCCCATGGATGCTATGTTCTTGGCTTTGAAGAGTGTGGTTTTTACCTGTGCAGCCATGATTACAGGAACTTTGCATTCTTCTGGTATAGAGATGGGCCCTTTAGGGGGTGAGAGGGGGATAAAGTTGGCACTGAACCTATGTGCCAGGAAGTTGGCAATATTAGTTGGTTCTGTATATTTAGTGCCATTATGCTGTAACTCAGAGCGGATCTGAGTGTTTCCATTGAGATTCTTGACATAGCTATAGAATGCATTGTGGTTGTCTTTAGAAACAGTGGCAATTTTGTTTTCATAACTAGATTTGGAGGATTTTATGAGGGATCTCAGCTTCTTACTCAGGCTGACCAGGGAGTTCCTCCAATCATGGGATTTTACTCTTTTTTGCAGCAGTTTCTTTCTTCTGTTGTAGAGTTTGTTTATGCCAGGGAACCACCAGATTGGCTTCCTTTTTTGGAAGATAGCATCTTGGTTCTGATAGGGATAGCGCAATCTATGCACTCATGTAAGTGCCTATAAAGTGCATTTGTGTAGGATTCAGCAGTCATACCTCTATTGTCTGTCTGAATGGGTGTTGTGAAGTTTGCCTCTTCTGTCTTAAGAAGCGTGAAGCTGGTTTTGGAGAAATGTTTTACGGTGGTTTCTCTAATGGTGGGTGGGGGTGGGATTTGGATGTCTAGGGTGATTAGCTTGTGGTCAGATCTAACCAAAGAGAAACTGACCTCTGGTGTGGAACACCGGTCGCCAATGTTGATAATGACCAGGTCAAGGATCTTGCTGCCCCTGGTGGGGGTGTGGATAAGTTCATCCAAGTCGTTGGAATTTCTGAATTCCAGAAAACGTTGAGCAAAAGAGTTGGTACATGAGTAGTTTTCCCAGTTAATGGTGAGGTAGTTGAAATCACCCATTATTAAGGTGTTAGATTGTACCCTAATATTTTCCAGTGTATCAAGAAATGAGGAGTGGGAATCCTGGGTAATGGTGGGGGATCTGTAGCAAGCTACAATTTGCATTATGTTCTTGCCCAGAGTTAGCTGCACTTGGATAATCTTAGATGCATTATGCTGAGCAACTAGCCTGGAGGTAGGGATATCCTTAATGAATATGGACATGCCTCTGCTTTTAGTGTTTCAGTCCAGGTTAGGTGGCCGAAAGGTGTGGTATGAATTATAGCCTGGTAATACAGGGGTGCTCTCTGGAGCCTTGAACCAGGTCTCTGTCACTGCACAGATGTCGATGTTCTCAATTTTAAGGAATGCCTCGAGCAAGTGAATTTTGAGGTTTAGACTTCTAGCATTGAGTAGCATTACTTTCAGATTTTGCTTGCTTGTACCTGTTATGGTGAAGAATTTGTCATTTGACCCTTGCCTAAAAAAGGCACTATAGGGGAGGCAAGAGCTTTAGCCAGTATCCAGAATCCCAAGAGCGACAGGTGCAGGCCATCTCTGGCAAAACATTGTGGTCTGTCAATCATGTCATCCCAGGCAGACAGATACTGGATCCCCCTAGAATGACACCAGAAGCTCAGCCAATTGTTGAAGTCAATCATTTTGTCCTTGTACTGTGGTATCATTCTGGGTGATTGCAGGATGCTACTAAGGGCTAGGGTCATACCTGCCTGGGCTACAAAATCAAAGAGCTCCTCCATGTCTCTTTTCATGTAGCCCAGGGGTTCTTTTCTTTTCTTTTTTTTTCTGATCAGCTGCTGATTGACAAGTTGTGCACCAACTGCTGCCATTCAATGGAAATCATTTTTGACAAAGTCAGACATCCATATATATTTTTATATATATATATATATATATATATATATATATATACACACACACACACACACACACACACACACACACACACACACACACACACACACACACACACACACACACACACACACACACTCACACCCACTCCCACACTCACACACACACACACACACACACACATACATGGTACAAATACTCTTACATTTTCATGAAAAAAGCAAATGTAGCCATCAGTAACTCATAAAATTCAAACAGACTGAAGCTTTGTGGAATAATAACATCTCTCAAATGTTTCAAGCGCCCATAGACTGATTTAAGGCTCAGTAATACATAATCTTGGCTTAAATGGGATGTTTCACTAGCAAACATAAATTGCAAGCAGGTATTGAAAATGTATTTATTTATTTATTTTATTTTACATTTGTTGACCGGGCTAGTCCAACTGGATATATGTCCATTTTCAGTAGAGGCCCGGGGAGATAAACCCCAAAATAAAATATATTATTAAAAAAAAAATTCATTTGACAGTTACAAAGAATAACTTTTAGCACATTGATACAGTTCTTTTCAATATGACAAAGTACAAATTAAAAACATATGACAAAAGAGTTAATTTCCTATTCCAATCTAGAGTAGGAAATATTATCTGGTTAATGCTCTTCCTAAGTAATTTGTGGCTGATTACTTAGCTTGTATTTATCATTTAAGCAGAAATAAATAACTTAGTCTAAGAAGAGAAAGTAGAAAGAATGAAGAAGTGTAACAAACAAGTAATGGTTAGTTGGAGTTGCAACTAGGACGTAGCCAGTGTTTTTTAAGGTATATTTTAAGTTTATGTCTGAAAACTGATAGGGAGGAAAGTGATGTAAGATCACTAGGAAGTAGATTCCAGCTTTTCCCAACTGTATTTGAGAAGAGAGAGTCCCCTGCCATGTTGTTGGATTTGGTTGTACAAACTAGTAGTTTATTAGAAGAGCGTAAGGTGTTCAGATTTTTGTAGGGACAGATCAGGGAAGATAGTATTGGAGTGTTATGAGGCTGGTAAAGGGTCTTGTGGGCAATTTTAAGTTGGTTAAAAATTAACTGATTCTGAAGGTCCAGCCAACCTAGCTGTGATCGATTCTGATGCATCACATTTCATGCGAATGTGAAAATACACCACTGAAATCTTCCAGTCTGTGTATTAACCTGTTAAAAACCAGTGCACACTGACCAGCAGAAGTACAAGTGTGATTTGTTGCCTTACATTGACATATGCAGTGTGTTAAAAAAATTAAAAGGGCTCATGACATCAGTATTGTGGCTTTTGTATTTTGGAATCACAAAAGCATTCTATTAAATTGTGTTGCATGTATCTCTAATAAAGTGAATACAGACTGTAGTATACCATAAAATGCATTTGTTAGGAGTTGTTAAGCTAGAAGAAGTGCTAAGGAAAAATGAACAAGGGGTCCCCAGGGGTCCATACTCGGACCAATGCTCTTTAATGTATTCATCAATGACTTTCATGCTGCCTATCTTAACATCAAAATAGTACAATACACAGACGATTCCACTTTAGTCTGCTCTGCTCTTAGTCTTCCAGAGCTCCAGGCAAAAACACAACTGGCCTTTACAACTACTGAGAACTGGATGCTTCAAAACCATCTCTCCCTTAATGCCAATAAATCCAAAATCCTTCTCTTCTCTCCCTCAAAAACCCTTCCATTTGACAAGCAATCCTTCAATATCATCACCCATACAAACTCCACCATAGAAGTAGTCCCTTTTGCTAAACTTCTTGGGGTTACTATTGATGAACACCTGAAATTTGATACACATGTCCATCTAAATATGAAAAAAACATCAGAAACTTGGAATGCTATACAGAAATGCTCACTTTCTCTCTCCGTCTACAAGGCAAACTCTCGCCTCCACCTATTTACTACCATCTCTACTTAACAGTGCTCCTCTTATAACCAACCTTTCTACTACCATCACCTCAAAGCTAGAAATCTGTTATAACAAAATCGCTAAATTCACTACTAAATCTAAACACTCCTCCCACCATTGCACCTCTCTCCACATGCTAAAGTGGATAGAACTTCCTAACCACCTAAACTACCTCCAACTTACTACAGCCCACAAACTAATCTTTAAACCTAGTGCATGCCCTGCTCTAACTAATATCTTACCATTATACGCTCTGCACAGACCCCTAAGATCGGCCCAATAAAATCTACTTTCGGTATATAAACCAAAATGTCTCCCTGGCCAGTTTCTCCCATCCCATTTACTAGCCAAAAAATGGAACTCTCCCACCCTGGCTAAGAAGTACTACAAACTCTGAACACTTCAAATCCCAGCTCCATTCCTACCTCTCCCAAAATTGGAACTGTAATTGCATTCTTCCTACCTAATTCCTCCCAGTGTCTCTTGTACATGTACTTTCCTCTTTCCCTTACAACCTACTGCTTCTTCTACATCTTCACCACTTGAATCTAATGTAAAATAAGTCCTGAGCCCTGATTGCTTATTATGTAAATATTGTACACAGCTTTCTATCCCCAGTCTGTCTCCCTAGCCTTCTCTCTTTTACCTACATATAAACCCAGTACTAAGGATTATACTAACTAGCCTAAAAGTGTTCCCACCTCTGTACCACTAAACCGCAGCCTCCTTCTCCACTGCCCAGCCAATTTTCTTTGATTTCTCTAGAACCTTTCTCCAAACAACCTTCCCCTCTTTCTCTATCACTCAACTTCCCCTCTCTGCTCTCACCTAAATCTTATATGCTCACATGCTAACTAACACTGTAAATAACTTTCTAATCAATAATGTACAAATGCTATGAACTACATGCAAATGGCTCTCTATCTATGTATATATGATATGAACTATGCTCAGGTTGTCTAACTATGTACGTATGTTATGAACGGTGTTCAAGCTTTTCTTACTAAAATACTTTTGCCGCTAATCAATAATGTACAAATGCTATGAACTACATGCAAATGGCTCTCTGTCTATGTATATATGTGTGAACTGTGCTCAGGTTGTCTAACCATGTACATATGTTATGAACGGTGCTCAACCTTTCATACTAAAATACTTTCTCTTGACTATCCTGCCACTTGTGCCTCATCCCTGCACTGTAATTACCTTTCTAAATCTACAATGTATGCATGCTATGAACTACAATCAAATTGCTCTCCATCTATGTATATATGTTATGAACTGTGCTCTAGTCATCTAACGTTGTACGTATGTTTTGAACCGGGCTCACGTTATTCTTGTTAATCCTCTCCTTTGCTCCTTTAAAATTGTTAGATCTCAATATATAATTTTACATTTGTTTTCCAAAATGTATAACTCCATGCATAATCGTATAATGCAAAATTCTATGCTAGTTTTAATTGTATGTAACACAGAGCTTTTCTCCCCAGGCCTCCACTGAAAACAGGCCCCTTGGGCCTAGTGGACCTCCCCGGTTATCAAACTGGAAATAAATAAATAAATAACAACCCATCACAAACGCTTCATGTAAAATGTCGGAACTACATTTGAGAACTGAACCACATTCCAATAGATACAGCACTTATATACCTTCTTTTTTAACTTTTTTTGTGTATATACATAGATTTCAGATCTCTTATACTATCCACCATTAGTGATTAATATGCTGTGACATTTTGTTTTCTTGTTTCCAAAATGAGTGAACATAAGTAAGAAATGCTATTCAACTAATATCGTTCAGTTGCAATTTTATTTCTGTCAGTCAGTTTCTTTACAGTACATTAACTGCTGGCTTTCTGATAATTAAGTAATTTTAGCTGTGTGATTTCCTGAATATAGTGTCACTGTCACAGTTTGTTGAACTTTGTTTTATCACATGTGGAGTGACAGGTTCTCTGAGGTTGCATGACTTGGATAAAAGAATTATTATTTTTTTAAGTTTGGATTACCTTAAAGGACATAAACATAGGGATGTGTAACCAAATCTGATACTGAAAATACTTTATTCAAAGCTTTAGCTTTTCCATTTTCTGCACTTCATCACTTCCTCCTGGTCTAATCATCATTATCATGATCAAGCATCATCAACCTCCTTTTTCCCCGTTTTGTACATGGGGATGGTATGTGGTGTCCACTGTCACCATCTCTCTCAATTCACTGCCAATCTCCTACTTTCTTCAACAGCCATGCCTGACTGTTGCAGGTCTTTTCTAGCACAATCCATCCACCTCTTTGCTGGATGCCCTAGTTTCCTCTTGCCTTCTTTCTGTCTGTCCCAAATCTTTTTCTCCAGATTGTCTACTGTTTTCCTGAAGTGTGTCCAAACCACTATAATCTATTCTCTTTAACTTTCTCTGCAGTTGGAGCTACTTGGATTTCTGCTCTGATGTCCTCCTGTCTTCATCTATCCCATAGTGTGCATCTTACCACCGATCTCAGGCACGTCATCCATTATCTCTAGTGTCTTCAACTTCTCTTCCTTTTCTGCCCAGGTGGTTTCATCACTGCTTTATACACCTTATTTTTCATCTTCTTTGGTATTCTTCTGTCATACACTACCTCTGACACTTTGTGCCAGTTGTCTGCGTCACCTCTGATTCTAGTTTTGACCTCATTTAGACTTCCCTTCTCCTCAGCCACCTCTCATAAATACCTGAAGCTGTTAATCTGTTCCACTATTTTCTCAGTTCTCCTTGTGATTTCCCCCATCTTCTGCCATGACAACTGTCTTAGCTGTACTCCGTTTCATCCCATGTGCCTTCTTCAGTTTTGTACTCCATTCCCTTCTCCTTTGCTGACGTTCTTGCTCAGAATCTATAATGCCACATTGTCTGCTTTCAACAAGCTTGTTAATCTGTCTCCTCCATCCCATTTGGTAATGTCATTACCAACATGGGAAATCCATGCTCCACACTGGTCATTACCAACATGGGAAATCGGTGCTCCACACTGGTCATTACCAACATGGGAAATCGATGCTCCACATCTATGGTCACCCCCTCCTTGGTCAGGTCAGAGCATAAGCTAATCATCCTTAACATCCACATCCCACCCCCACCCCCATTAAGGAAATCTCCATAAAAAACTTCTCCAAAGCCAACTTCATGCTACTCAAGTCAGAAGTTACAAACTTCATGACACCCATGTAGACGGGAACTGAAAGTTTGACTGCTGAATCCTACACTAAGGCACTGTACAAGCACATCCACTCATGCATGAATCATGCCATCTCAAATAGAACCAAGATGCTCTCCTCCAAAAAAAGGAAGCCAATCTGGTGGGCCCCTGCCATAAACAAACTTTACAACAAAAAGAAGAAATTGTTGCAGAAAAGAGGAAAATCCCAGGATGCAAAAAACTCCCTTACCAGCCTCAGTAAGAAGCTGAGATCCCTCATAAAATCATCCAAAGCTAGTTACGAAAATAAAATTGCCAAAGATTCCAAAGACAACCACAAGGCATTCTATAACTATGTCAATAATCTAAATGGCAATGCTCAGATCTTCTCTGAGTTACAACAGAATGGCATTAAATATACTGATCCCAAGGATATTGCCAATATCCAGGCAGATTGATTCAGTGCCAACTTCACCCCCCTCTCACCCCCTAAATGGCCCATTGCAATACTGGAAGATTGCCAAATTCTGGTAATAATGGCCACGCAGGTAAAAAATGCACTCTCCAAAGCTAAGACTACAGCATCCATGGGACCAGATGACATCCTGGGCTGTATACTACATGAACTACAAAATGAACTGGCACCTCACCTAAGTGTCATGTTTAATCATAGCCTCACCTCAGGCTTTGTGCCCACTGAGTGGCATACAGCTACAGTTATCCCACTCCACAAGGGGGGATCCACCTTGGATCCTGGGAACTACCGCCCCATAAGTCTGATGAGCCTGATCTGCAAGGCCATGGAATGTATTATTATGGAACTTATAAACAAAGATATTGGCAACCTTAAAACACTGGACCCCACCTAGTTTGGGTTCATGAAGGGCCAATCTTGTCTCCTGAACCTGATTGACTTCTTTGAATCAGGCTCAAGAGCCATGGACAAGGGTAAGGCAGTCCACACAGCCTATCTGGACCTTGCCAAGGCCTTCAATACCATCCCCCACTCTGGAATCATAGATAAACTTACTAAGCTGGGCATTAAACCCTATGTCACTCCATTGGCTACCAACTGGCTTACTGACAGAACCCACACTGTAAAAGTAACTGACTCCAAATCCAGCTCCAGACAATTGACAAGTGGAGTACCTCAGGGTTCAGTCCTAGGACCTCTCTTGTTTGGCATCTACTTCTCTGAAGTACAGACCAACACTAAGAGACTCTGGCTAACAAAGTTGGCAGATGACTGCAAACTGGGAGCCATTATTGAATCCCCAAATGATGTGGATACTCTACAAATGGGCCTTACAGAAACAGATGCTTGGTGCCAGGGCCTTGGGCTCAAGCTCAATGCCAAGAAATGTATAGTTATCCCCTTTGGGAAAAAACATGTACCCATGAATTACCACATAGGTGGTAGTACACTAAACACTGAAAGTGTGATAAGAGACTTAGGGACACAGGTGGACAATGGTCTCATCTTCAATAACCACATCACCACAACAGTCAGGAAATCCTTCTATGTGGCACACCTCATCACTAAGGGCTTTTCATCCAGAAAACAGAAGGTCATTGTCCCACTGTACTCATCCCTTATTAGACCCATTATAGAATACATCACCCCATTTGGTATGTACCTCTCAAGACATCTGCAAAAATTGGAAAGGCCGCAGAAATACCTCACTAAAAGAATCACAGGCCTAAAGCAGATGCCCTATGCTGACCACCTTAAAAAACTCCAGCTATACTCTGTCACATATGGTCTACTCCGAGACAATATCTGCTTAACATACAAGGCCATGTCAAACCCAGAGCTGATGGACATGCTACACTTAAAGAAATCCCAATCCCTCAGAGCCACATGCTCCAGAGATCTAAACCTTGTCATCACAATAAACAAAACACGCTGAGGGATAGGTTCCTGACCCAGAGACTCCCTAGACTCTGTAATAGACTGCCCATACATGTCAAGCAGAGTGCCTCTTTGGCCTTCTTCAAAAGGAACCTTGATGATTGGATGGGAGAAAGGAAATTCACCCCGGGGATCACGTCAGTCGCCCTGCTAGACAGGGGTCCAGGGAAGTAAATAGTGTGGGAAGAAATAGCCAGGGAATTGTTATGGCTAGGCTTGTATAGGCCCTAGGGCCGATAGTCTAGTACCAACCTATGAACCTATGTAGTCCATCACCAGTTTGAAACAACAATGGGCTCAGAGCTGAACCTTGACACATACCCACTCCCACTAGGAACCCCTCTGTGAGACCGAACACTGTTCGTACTTCAGTCATTAGATCCTTGTACATAGCCTGCACTAATTCTACCAATGAGTCTGGGACTTTGAACCACAGCAGGACTACCCAAACCAGCTTTCTTGGGACCTTGCCATATGGATTCTCTGTATGAAGGTTGAAGCTTACAGTTCTGAAATACATAATCAAGGTTACATAATATAGAAGATCAAAATGCTGAAGACAACAATGTCTGAAAATCTTGAATACTGAACATCCCTGCCAGTGTAAACCCAGGAACAAGTGCTACAGTGAGGCCTGCAGGGGAGGCAAGTCCAGACGTTTGACATTGTGGTCTTCAATGGTAACAAGGTTTAATCCAGGAAGTGTTTCTATGCACACATTTGTGCATTATTTATGCACTGCACTCCTTTTGCATGACCACAGACTGTGTAAAAGGTGGCCCTGAGTGCTACAAGGTAGGTGTTCATAATTCAGAAACACTTTTAGCACAGAGGAGTGTTGATTTAATACATTTAGTAAGCGAGAGTAGGTGGTCCCTGTCTCCTCTTTGGTGTACTTGTCTTAATGTTGCTACTTTAATTGTTTTATCTTTTAGACCATAAAGGTTTTATCTTACAGGTCTGATTGCAGCTATAGACAAAAATGTCTGGGAAAACTAGAACTAGGAATCTTACTGTCTTGTCCTCGGGTTGAAATAATTGCTACCCTGGAAGGGTGGAAGTTTTTTAAATTGTTTTATAGCTTTCAGATGCTGCAACAGATCAGATAAGATGTTCTATAACCAGCACCAAAATTATTTTTTTAGATATTAGTGAGAGATATTTCAGAACTCTCGCATCAGTGCTTTGTTTTTTTAAATCTGCTAGGAAAGAACTCTCACAGATATTTCACACAACCACACGTCTCATCTTGCCTTATTGTAGTAAGAAACTCAACACACTTCACTGCCTTACTTTAGTAAGTAACCAAGGAACAGTAATTCATTAATCAGCCAATAAAATATAGCGAGATTCATTAAATATTGTTTTTCTGCATCTGTATGAATCTGTCCAACTGTGTTATTTTTTATATCTCCTGTGATTGAAACTTTGGTATTTATTGTAACTAGATAGTTAGTATTCTCATTTTTTCTAATTTATTATTTATTATTAAATATTCCATACCTTTCATTGTAGCTGGTCTTTTAGAGAATACTTTTAACATCTTAAGAGTACTTATGCTTATTTTAGTGAGAAAGTGGCTGTTCCTGAAAGCCTTGCTGCATTGGCCAAACGCTTCCATTTGTATTAGTATTAATTTTATTCAGTATAATTGGGTACCCTTGTAAGAGCCTTAGAGTAACTGAGTGGTGGCAGCATAATTACCTTATAGTCTGGACAGAGAGGGCACAGCTAGTAAATCCGTGCCAGCCTTTCCCAGGTGTGTGTGTGTGTGTGTGTGTGTGTGTGTGTGTGTGTGTGTGTGTGTGTGTGTGTGTGTGTGTGTGTGTGTGTGTGTGTGTGTGAAAACCAAATATCCAAGTGAGTGTGTGTCCGTTACTTGGAACAGGGACACAGAGTTCCAAGGTGATCAGTGTAGAGTCTTGTTTGGGGCCTGGAGAGAGACAGAGAGTCTATCCCCAGGACTGGAGTACGCTCCCTGTGTGCTCTTGAGGGAAATTATGCTTGGTGCAGACATCTGCATCTGAAAATACTGTGTGAATCCATTTTTTTCTACTAGTGGCTATCCCTCACTGGTGTCAGTGGTGAGGATTGATGATCCTTGATTACTGGCCTGGGGTAGGGACTGCCACAATTATACAATAGGTGTCTATATCTAATGATGCTGTACTATACTTTAATAATACCTTCCTTCACATACTTAATACACTAGCTCCCATTCGAATGAAAAGAATCAAAAAGAACTCAGCACCATGACTGTCTAAGGAATGTAAATACCTGATGAAGCAAAGGGACCTAGCCTGGTCAACCTGGAAACAAAACAAACATGAACAAAATCATGTTAATTTCAAAACACTATTTAAGAAAGTGACAACACTGATCAACAGAGATAAGAAATCATATTATTCCCAGCTTCAACTCCAGCATAAAATCAACCCCAGTAAATTTTGGCACTCCATGTCTTCCCTACTTAACCCTGAAAGAAATGGAGAGCACACCCTATCACCAGATACCCCTCCATCACAAATAGCTGAAAACTTTAACAAGCACTTCATAAAATCAAATTTGGACCTATTAACTAACACCCCTAATGCTGGACCCCCACCCTTCAACCTATTCAAACACTAACCCCAGGCCATCAACTACTTCTAACACTGTTATAACTAAGCCCCTACTCAACAAAATGTCATACAAACTCCATTCTCATTTCAGCCCATACCCACTGACACCATTAAGAAACCGCTACAAAAACTAAAACTCAGCTCTACATCAGCTGATAATCTCCCCCCATACTACCTCAAAGTGGCTGCTAACTCAGTCACCTACCCAATCAGTATCCTTATAAATAGGTCTTTATCTGAATCAGAAGTACTTACCATATGGAAACAATTTCACATCACCCCCATCCACAAAGGAGGCAACTCTTTTGATCCATCCAATTTCCGTCCTATATCCATCTTGTCACCCATATCCAAAATTCTATAGAGAGGTATCCATCAGCAGGTGATGCAATATCTATTGCAAAACAACCTTTTAACCAAACCCCAACATGGCTTTTGACCTAGCCACAGCCACAGCACAGCTGCAGCCATATTATCTTTTACAGACACCATGAACAAGGCCAGAGATGCAGGATGCTACACAGTCTCAGTATTCCTTGATCTCTCCAAGGCTTTTGACACAGTGTCTCACCCATTACTTTTGAACACACTGTCTAACCTAGGATTCTCACATAACACTGTAAAATGTTTTCAGAGCTACCTCAAGGATCATAAACAAGCAGTGAAATAGTCCAATGAAGTCTCACCCTTCCTCCACAACCCTACTAGAGTCCCCCACGGCTCCATCCTAGGACCCCTACTCTTCAACATTTTCACAAACAACCTTCACACTGCCTCTCACCCTGGGACCCTCATTCAATACGCTGATGATTCCACCATAATCTGCACTACTCAATCACTACCAGAACTACTTTCATATACTCAATAGCCCTTTACTGCAGTCAAATTCTGGCTAAGAAATGCCCAACTTTTTCTTAATCCATAGAAGACAAAACTAGTACTCTTTCATCCCAAAAGACACCTCCCCTGTCACTGATCATTTCAACATCCTTGCATCTGACAACACTGTCATAGAAATAGTGCAGGAAACCAAACTTCTAGGTATTATCATTGACAATAAACTTTCATTTTACCCCCATATACAGCAAAGTATAAAGAAAACCCATCAAAAACTGGGACTCTTATATAAAAACAAACATTTCTTTACTGTATCAACCAAAACTATCCTTGCAAAAACATTTTTACTTCCCTCCCTTCTTTATGGTGCCCCTATCTTAACTAACTTACAAAATTCTACCCTAAGCAAGTTGAAACAGTGCTATAACAAAGTTGCAAAGTTTGCCACAAACTCAAAATACCACACACACCACTGTAAACCACTCCTAGAATTAAACTGGCTTGAACTCCCCAACCAACTTGCCTTTATTCAGCTATCCACCTTGCACAACCTTATTTTCAAGCCTACTGCCTGTCATGCACTAGCCAATCTAGTCACACCTTACACACCAAATTGATCCCTATAATCAGAAGACAAAAATCTCTTAGCTATCTCAAACCCCACAAGAAAACCTGCTCACTCTCTGTACTCATACTCTGTCTCTATACTTTGGAATTCACTACCTCCAGCTACCAGCTCTATGTCTGGCCTAACTCATTTCAAAGCCTCTGAAAAATCATCTCAAAAATACATGTCTGTGCTCCTGCATAAAGCCTGCCTAATGCTCAGGTCTTCCTCTTTTTGTCACATTTCAATCCCTCACAGACTGCAAGATGCTAAGGCTCTTCTAACTCCTTCTCTGCTTCTATACCATATCCATAAGCTACTGTTCAGGCTTTATTGCTTCTATTCTTCTTAACTCTCTCTCACTATCTATCTGCATCACTAACTTTATGGCTGCTATTCTCTTAACTAAAACTAACATTCTGTTTTGCATGTACTGTTATAGTCAATGTCACACATTGCACTACCTACGTACTATTTTTTTGGACACTATCTACATCATGTATGGTGAGAGTGACTATTATTGTCTGTAATGTTTTAACTGTATAGAATTGTCTAGATGTATAGTATTATATTGCAACATCTTGTAGCTGTTTGTTCTTTCAACTTATTTTTGTATAGTATTTCTAATGTAATTTTTATTGTATTGGATTATACTGTTTTTATATTGTACTGTATGTGAAGCTTTTCACCCCGGGCCTCTGCTGAAAATGGGTTCTGTAGTCCCAGTCAGACCACCCCGGTAAATAAATGTCAAATAAATAAAAAATAAATAAATACTTAGGATTCAGATTAAAATTATTCTGCAGTAAGCATTTTTACTCAAGCTAAAATTATTCTTCAATAAGCATTTCCTCTTTATGATGCAGACAAGTTTTGCGTTCATGAATGCTTGCCACCAATGAAATTGAAACAGTTACACATTGAGCAAACATTCTGAGCTCTTTTAAATAACTTAATATCTTTAAATAGTAGCTAAAGCTTCAACAAAAATAGCTGTGGTAGTAAAAATAGTGTTCATGACATGAACTGATAACAGAGAAACGTTTTGCAGCTGTAGCTAAATGAAATGATATGGGAGAGTTCAGAACCAAAGGTACTTCACTCTAGAATATATATCTTTATAGTGTATTCTAGCATTTATCCATCTTGTTCAACCCTTTGATAACCAAGCAACAATAGCTATCATTCAAGATGCTTCACTGTTTGACACTATGGCTTGGTGTTTAAAATAATCCAGAGAAGACAAAGTGATAGAAAGCCCAGCCTAGTCATTCAGAAGGGGTAAGTACCTACTGTAATATATAGAATACTTAAATTGGCAGAGAGGTAAAGCAAAATAAATTCAGATGGTGCACAAATGGAGAAGAGATGATCAAAGTGAGGGAAGAAGTGATTATTGACTTCTTTATGCTCTAAAAAAGATAATTTGTATCATTGCTTTAAGTTTACTTAGCTATGTGCAGCAGTCAGAAAAAAATAAAAGCATATATTTTATAGGTTTTTACAGTATGGTTACTGAACATTTTATGAATGGCTCTATTCTCACAAGAAAGTAACTAAAATATAACCCAAAAGGTCCTGGAACCTTTTTTGGAACTTGGCTGAAGCTTCTGGTATGGAAGTCAGCCTTGCATGTAGATGCACATAGGTCATCACAGCAAAGTAGAGTCTCTAGAAAATATATTTTGTGGAATCTCAGAGCAATCAATCTGAACACTAAAAATGCATGCATTACAGTCTTAGCTCTGATGGATTTCCAATATTATTTTTTTGGAACTTCAGATATAACCCTTCAATAAGATTAATCAGTGGCTCTTCAGTTAATTAGATTTCTTCTTAGATTTTTCCAGCTTTGACCCTCTTGTAAAAACAGTAGAATGTGTGTTTTTATCTATTACTCCTCATTGCTTTTATCACTGTAAATTCACAGGGAAGAAGTTATAATAAACTTATCTAGTCTTCTGAAGTAGAGAAAACATACAAAAATCAGCCAAAGTTGTCAGCAGAGATGATATCCACACATTAGATATGTCCTACCTGAATCCATTAGTATACGTCAGCACACTAAAGACCATGATGTAGGGTAAGTTGAAGGAGAGTTCATTTAGATATGAATCAGAAACTGCCCTTGAGAAGATGAGGTTGAAGAGTAACATTATCAATTTGCATAATGGACTAACACTAATCAAACAGGTGCATAGTGCAATGTATTACTAGATGCAGGCAGTGGTGACTCTTACAGAATACCTGCATTGTTATGAGAAGTTAAGAAATAACTTTTGGCACAATGTGACACGGCAATGTGGCTTCTTGCCTATGATATCCAGAAGAAAGATTCAGGAATGCAGACATCTGCTCTCATTGTGTTGAACAGCTCCATCCAGTCTGGGCAATACTCTATACATGAAACTTTTGCCTGTTACCAATCTACTGTCTGTTTGATTCTTCCTATTAATAATTACTGGGGTTCTTATCTGACTGTGAAGAAGGGGTCAGTTATCTGAGGGATTTCTTCATAAATGTCTGTATAGCCAGAAAGTCTGCTCATATTAGACAAGATTAAATAAGTAATTTGGTACTGAAAAGCCAATGCTACAAGGACCAGAAGGGTTGCTTATAGACTTCAGTAAGTTAATTTCTAAATAAATCCTCCTAAAATTAAAAAAATAGTCTTAATGCTAGATTCTGTTATATCTCTGTCCCTTCTCTCTTTAGCTCCTGCAAAAACAATCACACAGAAACCATTTCTAATGCAAATTTTTACATATCAGTCTGGGTACCTCTGTTTCTACAGCTGATCTATTTCTTACCTCAGGTATAAAATCAACCAATTTTTCTTCTTTTGTTATATTTCCTCCTGTTTTCTTACCCCATCCCCAGCATTTGCCTAGACTGAATATGGGTTTTCCCTACTATCTTACTCTTCTGCTCAAACATCAAAGAAGCACCAGTCCTTACTAATCATATCTCTTGGATCATAAAATTATCACCCAGACATGAATATCACTGTAAAACCCATGTCTGCTTTTAAGGAAAGGACAGACAACCGTCCCCTTACTCCTATATAAAATTATCAAGCCAAACATCTCTCCTCAACAACCATCCGGACTTCATTCTAGGGTTGCACCATATGATTTTCAACATCAAACTAATAGTACGCCCATTCTCCACAGACCACAGAATGTCCCATCTTCTTTTGACTGAGGATTGTTGTACTCTTTCAGAAACTCTAAAAGAACCTACATCCAGACGTCACAGATAGTAAAACCATTAATAATTTCTGATTTAGATTGAAAGTTATTCTGAAAGACAGATGTTGCTTTTGTGTTGGTACACGAATAAATGAGCCTTCGTAGGTTCTGTTTAAGTAGCTTTATTCTATACAAACACATTACTGTAGAGGCTTATTGACTATGACTAAGTAACTTATATACAAACTAACTACTGTGTTCATATATGCTTCTACAAAATGGCACTAGGGACTGCATGTGTCTGGAATTTATATGTGCAAACACAGCCTTGCATGTTTTTTAAAGACATAGCACACACACACACTCTACACTCTGATCTACATCCTCCCTCTTTGAGAAGTAGATCATGCAATTTGTCATGAGATTATTTAGCATACAGAAATTACAAATAATGTATAGACATGCATTATACAATTCTAAGTGCACACACACACACACACACACACACACACACACACACACACACACACACACACACACACACACACACACACACACCTTTCATCTACCAAACTTAACAGGATATAAATGTGATATAACAATAATGGAAAAGGACATAAAGTCACTGCAAAATGGTTGACCTGTGAAATGTTGAAATTACTTTCTGGAACAGAATCAGACATTTGGACACATTCTGTTCTGGAAACAATGTCTGAATCATTCTTTGAATTGGGGTTTGGATCACAGATACAATGTTGTGATTGCAATGATGATTCAGGATTCATCTACAGGAAGAAGATGTTTGTGATTCCTTCTATACACAACACCCTCGGAGATTACCAAATAGAATCTCAGCTTGACATGGATGCCTGTAATCTTACCTATTCGATCAAAACCTTTTGTTGTCTGAATTTGTCCCATCTCTCCTTACATCAATGAATGAAGTAATCTGCTCAATTTGTCATAACTAGATTTCTGGATATTATGTTTCTTAAACAATTGAGCTTGATGGATTTATTGTTCTTAGCCTTAGGCTGCAACAAACTTGATGAAGTAGGTAGCATAGTTCTAGTTTGTCTGGAAAGTAGTCGTTGAGCAGCTGAACCAAGAATATTATCACAAGGTATGTTTCTGAGATTAAGTAAACTCAAGAATACATCAGTATTGTAACTCTTTGACTTTTCAAGTAATTGCTTTGCACTCTGTACTGCTTGTTCAGCTAGACCATTGGATTAAGGATATTCAGGACTACTAGTGACATGTATAAAATCTCATTCTCTTGCAAATTTCTGAAACAATTGGCTAGTAAATTGAGTACCATTGTCAGAATAAAGTTTGTGTGGAATACCATGAATTGAGGAATGATGTTTTAACTTAATAATAACAGCTGTTGAGGTTAAATTTGGTAGTAGATCAATCTCAAACCAATTTGAATAAGAGTCTATCAAAATCAAGTAGTGTTGATTGTTCCACTCAAAGATATCACTTGCTACAGTAGACCAAGGTAGTTCGTGGGCTGGATTTAGCTGAAGCAGTTGTCTTTGAAAATGTGCTCTGGTACTATTACATACTGAACAAGAAGAAAGAACTCTATCAACGTCTTTTGATCATGAAGGCCAAAAATACTAATTATCTTGCCCTTCTCTTGGTGGATAATAAACCTGGGTGACCACGATCCAAAACCTAAATATATTCTTGCTGTAAGGAAGCAGGAACAACAATTTTTGGACCTTTGAAAATAATGCCATCTTCCATCAGCAATTCATCCCTGTAAGGAAAGTACAATTGCACCTAGTTCCATACATTTATGTATGTGTTCGTATAGTGCATTGATGCTTGACTGTCGAATCATACACCAAAGCACTGTACGAACACGTACATAAATGCATGGAACTAGCCATACCCAACAGAACCAAGATGCTCTCCTTCAGAAAAGGAAGAAAATCTGGTGGCCCTCTGCCATTAATAAACTCTACAACAGATGGAAAAAACTGTTGCAGAATAAGGTGAAGTCCCAAGACTGGAAAAACTTACTATTACCCTCAACGAAAAGTTGAGATCCCTCATCAAAACCTCTAAAGCCAGCTATGAAGGCAGAATTGTGGCAGACACTAAAAACAACCACAAAGCCTTCTATAGTTATATCAAAAATCTCCATGGCAATACCCAGGTTTGCTCTGAGTTCCTGCACAATGGTACCTCCTATACTGAGCCAACAGATATTGCAAACATATTGTCTGACAGATTCAGTGCCAACTTTACCCCTCTCTCCCCCCTAAAGGACCAATCACAATACTGGAGGAATGCCAGGCACCCAGCATTACTGCAGCACAGGTCAAAGCTGCATTGTCTAAGGCCAAGAATACAGGTTCCATGGGATGTGACAATATCCCTGGATGTGTTCCACAAGAACTACAAAGTGAACTGGCACCACATCTGTGTGCCCTGTTCAATCCCAGCCTCACTTCAGGCTTTGTTCCTACCAAAAGTCTCACTGTTACAGTCATCCCTCTCCATAATGGGGGAGCGACTACAGACCCTGGGAATTATCACCCCGTTAGCCTGATGAGTCTGACATGTAAGGCTATGGTGCGCATCATCATGGACCTAATTAACAAGGATATATGTAATCCCCATACTCTAGATCCCATGTAATTTGGTTTTGTGAAAGGTAGATCATGCTTGCTCAACCTGGTTGACTTCTTTGAGTCAGTCACCAGAGCTGTGGATTATGGCAAGACAGTCCATACAGCCTACCTCAATCTGGCCAAGGCCTTTGATACCATTCCCCACTCAGGAATTATTGATAAACTCACCAAACTAGGCATCAACCCCTATATCAATAGATGGGTTGCAAATTGGCTCACATATAAAACCCACAGTGTGAAAGTACCAGAATCCAAGTCAGACTGCCGACCAGTCATGAGTGGATTCCTACAGGGATCAGTCCTGGGTCTTCTCTTGTTTGGCATCTACTTCTCAGAAGTCTAGACTAAAACAGAGGGACTCTGGCCAAACAAGTTCATAGATGACTGCAAGCTTGGAGCCATTATTAACTCCCCAAGTGATGTAGACATCCTATAGAAAGGCCTTACTGAGACCAATGACTGGTGTCGAAATCATGGCCTTAAGCTTAATGCCAAAAAATGCATCGTCATCCCCTTTGGTAAAAACTCAGTTCCCACTAATTACCACATTGATGGGAGTCCACTGAATACTGAAGTTATAAGAGATCTGCAGACACAGGTTGATAGCAACCTCTCCTTTGACCACCACATTGCCACTGTGGTCAGAAAGTCCTTCCATGTGGCACATCTCATTACCAAGGGCTTTGCATCCAGGAAGAAAGAGGTCATCATCTCTTTCTACTCTTCCCTCATTAGGCCAATCATAGAGTATAATGCCCCATTTGGCATGTACCTCACTAGACACATGCAACTTCTGGAAAGGCCACAAAAGTACCTCATGAAGAGGATTCTAGGCCTTAAACACATGTTGCATATGGACAGACTCAAAAAACTCCAGTTATTCTCTGTCTCATATCATCTACTAATAGGCGATCTCTGCTTGACTTACAAAGCCATGTCTGACCCACCTCTGTTAGAAATGCTACATCTAAAGAAATCCCAATCTCTCCACACCACATGCTCCAGAGACCTCAACCTCATTACCGCAATCAACAGAACATGCTGGAAGGACAGGTTCATAAGCCAGAGACTGCCCATGCTCTAGAATAGACTTCCTATACATGTCAAGCAGAACACCTCACTGGCCTCTTCAAGAGAAATCTTAATGAGTGGATGGGAAATAGAAAGTTCACCCTGGGGATCACTCCAGTGGCTCTACTTGATAGAGGCACTGGGAACTATCGGGTGGCCATTAACCTAGTACACACCTATGAACCTATGAACCTCAGGTGATACACTTGATTGCTTTGATGGCCATCTGACATTGATGTAGTAATTAAGCTTTTGTGAAATCAGATCAGTCATAGCGTGATGTCTTAACTCACCAAGTCTAGTGGTAGAAAAATTACTCACTGACATTACATCAAAGCCAAAAGTTTCAGCATCAGGCTGTTCTGTTGTACTTCTAGGTGATGTGAATAAGATATCAGCCAGATAGAGGAATTTACCTTTAGTGTAGACTATTTTGAAATTGTGCTTTTGCAATTTGAGCATCATTCTTAGTAATCTCACTGGAGCATAATGTACAGGCATCTTTAGAATGGTAACTAGAGGTTGATGATCAGTTTCAATCTGGATAGCTTAACCATAAACTTAATTGTGAAACTTGCGAAAATTAATCGCCAAAAGCTCTTTCTCAATTTGGGCATAATGCATTTCAGTTTGAGTTAATGTCCTAGATACATAGACTACTGGTCTGCCCTCTTGAAGAATAACTGCACCAAGACCAAAATCTGAAGCATCACAGGAAATAACAACTGGTTTGTTCACATCATTGTATCTTAATGGGGGGGGGGAGCAATTTTCTGCTTAAGGTCATCAAACGCCTTCTGATGATGTTCTAACCATGACCATACAACATTTTTGCATGTTAGCTCTCTCAAAGATGCTGACAACTCACTGAAGTCTGGTATAAATTTGCCTAAATAGTTGACCATGCCCAGAAAATGCTGTAAACCTTGCACATTATCTGGTGCTGACATCTCTAGAATATCTGTTTGTTTGGTTGGGTCGGGTCTTAAGCCCATACTTGTAAACAAATGTCCTACATATGCAACTTCTGGAAGACTGAATTTGCACTTCAGAGGATTGAGCTTTAAGTTTACTTCACATGTTCTTTCTAGAACTTTCCTGAGGTCTCTGTCATGCCCTGCTTCACCATTGCCTCCAACTAAGAGATCGTCTACTATTTTGGCAAAGGATAACCTGAAAAACTTTGTTGTATTACACACTGAAAGACTTCACTTGCAGAATTTATTCCAAATGGCATCTTAGGAATCTGTATCTTCCAAACAGAGTACCAAAAGTAAATAGAAATGAAAATTTGTGATCACGCATTACTTGCCAAAATGAACTCTTTGCATCCAAAACAGAAAATATAGTAGCATTCTGTATTAGAGCTGCAACTTCCTCAACTGTACACATTGAGATGATATGGTCTTTTCAACACTTTGTGCAAATCTCTAGGCCCAATGCATATTCTGATTTAGTCTGAGCCTTTCTTATGAGCAGCTACTATGGATGACACCCATTCAGTTGGTTCTGTGACTGGACAAATCACACCTTGCTGCACCATCTTATCCAACTGAGCTTTAACTTGATTTTGGATTGCTATCAGAACTCTTCTTGCTGGTCTGACTACTGGAGTAATCTCAGGATCTAACTTCGTAGAATACACAACTGGAAGTTTCCCAATTTGTCATCGAAAACATCAGCATACTCAGAGAAAATGGCTTAAGAAAAACTTGAACTTGGAACTGCACTCACATGACGAACTTCTTTAACAAAAAGAAAGCAGATTCATTCTCAAAGTACCTTTGAAACCTAGTAGAGACTGCACTGGACATCGGACTACATAGAACAATAAGTTGTAACAGTTCTCAGCCAAATAACATGAAAGTATTACTGAATCTTCAGTTTGATTTCTTTACCTCCATACACAACAAGTCTTGCACTGAAAGATTGAGTTGTTCGGTAGTTATCACTTTTGCAAAGGTGTTCACTGATATAACATTACACTTTGACCCAGTGTCTACTTTTAGCTCTGTGGACTTTCCATTGATCCAAACCATACAAAACACTTTATTTCTTGTTAATAAGTTTACTGCATCAACTCTTTCTCTGAGTACTGATACATCATCCACATAGAAAGCTGACTGTTTTGGCTCTTCTTGATCAACTTGCTTTTTGTGCGACCTTTCTTTACAACTGAGTGAGGCTTACTTGATTTGCAAAACTTTTGTAAATGGTTCCATTTTTTACACTTGTGGCATTGCTGACCATAAGGTAAACACTTCTCTGTTTTAGACTCATGATTTGCAGCACATTTGTGACAGTTAACAATAAAGCTAGACTTGGGTTTTGCTGACTCACATTTGTGTTGCACTCAGCTAGCGGTAGAGCTTGCACTTTTTCTGGAACTTTCTGGAAAGCATCATACCTTCTTTGGAAACCTTGTGGCTGTCCCTTGCTTAGGCCTACTTCTGTTTGCCAAGTGTTAAATACTATCTACATTTGCTCTGGAGCTCACTGAAACCATGATTTTGTCACTTGCAAGTATATTTGTATGTCTTTCTGTCACCTCATGGATGTGACAAACCTCTGTTGCTTTGCTTAAGTTAAATCACTGTCACAAAGTAAAATCTTTCTCACTGCAGCACTATTAATACTACATGTCAGTCCTTTATCAGCTCATCTTTCTGATCACCAAACCGATACATTTTAGCTCTGTTTCTCAATTCACTTATATAAGCTGCAAATGTCTCCCCCGGTTTCTGATTTCTTGTGTAAAACAAATGTGTCTCTAATGTACTGTTTGTCTGTGAGTTGCACATTTCTCTGAACTTACTCTTCAAACACTCGGGGTCTTCCCTTGATTCAGCTTGCCTAACAATATGGCAGTCTGCACCTTCCCCTTCATACACTGCTGGTGCGTATACAAATGAACTCTCTCTTTCTATGGCCTCAGATCCTGCTAGATTTAGCAAAATGAATGCCTTGACACTTGCCTCTTTATCTGCATGAGCTGCTTTTATAAAAATATCATACTCTTGTTCAAATATTCTCCAGTTCTCTGCAATATTCTGATCAAATACAAGTGATTGAGGTTTTCGAAATCCATCTGCCATATTAACACATACCAGTGAAGGGTCTTGCAAATAAGCACAAATAAACATACACACACACACACACACACACACACACACACACACACACACACACACACACACACACACACACACACACACACACACTTGCATAAGTAATTGGCATAAACACAATTTGTTCAACTCTTTTGTGCTCTGAACTTATACTTTCTCTCATTAAACTTATCAGAATTATGTGAATGACCAGCCTTGTAGTACTTTCAAATAACTGGACTTTGAGAAATAAACTTCTTGGGCTTCTCAATGCTTTATTGCATCTTGTGAAATAGCTTTTCAGATTTCTCGATGCTTTATTGTACTTTGCGAAATAGCTTTGTAGACTTCTTGATGACTTTGCAAAACAGCTTTTTAGATTTCTCGATACTTTACTGAGCTTTGCGAAATTGCTTTGTAGATTTCTCGATGCTTTATCGTGCTTTACGAAATATCTTTTTAGATTTCTTGATGCTTTATTGTACTTTGTGAAATAGCTATTTTTGGCTATCAATGCTTTACGAAACTTTACGAAACAGCTTTTCAAACTTTTCAAGGCTTTACGGAGCTTTGTGGAATAATTTCTCGGATTTTTCAATGCTTTATGAAATCTTTGATCGGTAAAGCCAGAAATGCTAAAGTCATTTATCATCATTCGCAATGCTTGTGGAATTGGTAAGGGCTAAAATGCTAAAGAACTTTCCAAACTGATAAAGACAGAAATGCTAAACTCATAAACTTTTGGAAATGGTAAAGGCAGAAATACTAAAGTCATTTACTTTTGGAACTGGTAAAGGCAGAAATGCGAAAGTAATTGCTTAGAACTTTATCAATGAAAGCAGGAATGCTACAGTCATATGCCATCACTTGTCAAAGTCATCACTTTAAGAAACATTCGAGAACTTTACAATGCAACTGGGCAATTCATGAGCACTGTAATACTCTTATAATCTTTTGTAAGGAACACCTTTTATCAATGCAAGAAACATATCAAGCAACTGTACAATGCAAATAAAATGAACTTCTGTTGCCTAAATTCAATATCTTTTAAAGTATTTGCGCTTTGCAAATGATGACATGCAATACACTGAAATGTCCTCAAAATGTTGGTACTTTGCCAAGCAACTCTTTACAGTATAAGAAGCACTCTGTAATGGCAGTACTTTGCAAATAGACACACCCAACACAAAAACTTGTCTTCAAATAATTATGCTTTGACCAGGTGCGGCTCGTGGCATCGGACTGCCGGACTGCAGCCCCCTCAACAAGAAAAAAGCTTTTTAGTTTAGCTATTTAATTTTTTTTACTGTCTCTCAGTGTCTTTGCTTCACTCGTCTTTCTCTGCTTTATGCCGACTGACTCTGCGAGTATGAGGCGCATGCGCACTTTGACCACTTTCGAATTCTGGGTTTTAAAAAGAAGTTTTTTTTCCCTCTCTTTCTGCTGCAGTCCGGATAGTGAATTGAGGCATCAGTGTGATGCCCAGCAGTCTATGTGGTTTGGAACCACATAGAATTGGAAGGGGTTCAGACTGCCACGTCCGCAGGCACATACATGACGTGCTTGGGCTAAATGGCTGCTGATTAGTTGTCGCTCTCTTCCCGGGCTTTATGTGCTGGGAAAAGAGTGAGAAGCAATCAGTTGCAGCCAGTTTCGGTTGTGGACTGAATAAGTCTTGATTTCTGGGTTGGGAACTTGGCGGCCTATTTCGTTCGCTGCACTTTCATGGTGTTTCTGATTAAGACAATGTAGCAGAGAGTTGGCCACAGCAGCATTACAGCAGTAAAAGGAAGCTGAAAGTCAGATCAGCGAATCTCAGCTGGTGAGTACACTCGCATGTTATAGTTTACTGTTATGGTGACCCTCCCTGAACTGAGATTGACTTGTCTGTCTGTCTATCTAGCTATCTGCCTACAAAAAGAGAAAGAAGCAAAGAGACAGAGGGGACACACAAAGAGACAGACAGACAGATAGCAGACATTTAGTAAACATGATTAAATGGGAGTGATGGTGACATACTGATGTGAAAAAACAGTTTAGTGATCTACAAGTAATAGTCATGCAATGAAATGGTGAAACACACATCATATCACTTTATAATCAATGACAAAAGTATCAAATGTCAACCACTAAATTAGCTATACAGTACAACAGGAAATATATAATGTACATTAAAGTAAAAATGTTTAAAGATATGCCAGACTACATGGTACAGAGATACAAACCCCAACTAAAATGCAATCAACACAGGTTAATTAAATGGTCCCATGGGCTGAAGTAATTAGCAAAGATGGAAGAAGATCTGTATTATACTCAGTCAAGGTTTGTTTCTTTGTGCATCTTTTTGTTGTATTTTCCTTATATTAATTTGTTTATATTCATCAAAACAGTCTTTATTATCCACTTTGTGTCTGTTATTTATGCAAGACAGCTGTGCAGTCTTTGTCAGTTTTTATTGTTCTCATCTGTTGTATGACTGTACTGAAGGTGTATATAAACATAGATGTTGGGAGGGTATGTGCAGAGGAGGGTTGACGGCCTAAAAAATGCCTATTTAGGATATCATATATGAGTAACATTTTGTTCAACTTATAAAAAAGATGATGCGCTGAACACAGGTAAAGCAGTGGGAGGGAGGGTTGTTGAGTCTGTGCCTGTTTGCTATTCCTTCAGGTGGCAGGGTGTTGGAAAGTACTGGCTCTGACTTCCACTAGAGATGGATAACAAACAAATGCATTTGCTTGGAAAGCAGGGTGGGTTGCTAAGACCTAAGGACCAGCCCATGCAAAATCTACTGCAAGCTCAACTCTTGAGTGTCAGATGGAAAATGTTAAGGGATACAGGATATCAACAGGAACTCTCATGATGACTGCTTGGGCAACAGCTACACTATGATTGCACAGTAGGAGTTCTGAGAAAGAAGAAGAAGTGAAGCAAATAAAAAAAATGAATGACTAAAATGTTGCCATTCTTACAGAAAAAAATATGCGCTGATGTTGCTATGCAAATGATTATCTGTAGCATAATAAATGCATTAATGTTATTACTGTATAACTGCTAATTGCTTAAGAACATGTTAAAGTAATAAAATGTATGGCAACAGCTTGGCTTCTCAGAAAATTATTAAATTTGCATGTTTGTTATGCTGCTCTGACAATATCATAAACTTTGGCAAAAAATAGGAACCAGCTTTAAATATTACAAATTTAGAAAGTTGATACAGCAGGTTTTGCTTTAGCATTAACAATCTGAAAGGTATGAATTCTGTAACTCAAATGTCTATTATTATTTTCTGACTTCAGTCTTTAATGACTCGCCAATAATTTGCCAATTGGGCAGTTTTGTCATTATGGGTGCATGCATTTTGTTCCATTGTTTACTGGAAAGATGTTCTGAATTGGGCACTTTTGTCATTATTGGTGCATGCATTTTGTTTCATAGTTTACTGGAAAAATGTTCAAAACAATAGGAAGGCATATCAAAGAGCACATGTATGTTTCATATGCAAGGGGTCTATGATTTGAAAACAGCCCAGAATTAATCTTTATTTGCCACTGGTAAAATGTATTTTCTTTGAATGTGGGTTTCAATGCTGTTTCAATGAATGTGAGTTTCAAGGGCGGAGAAGTTTAATGCTAAGTTTGTTTAGCAGATGTCTTAGTGTTTGTGCTGTAAAATGCAAAATAAAACTTTCAAATGAAGTCCAAATCATCATAGAAGTAAATCAGTATGCACATTAGTGTTTATGGTAAATGGAGTGAAATAGCCAAGTAATGGATCATTGGAATGACTGCAGGGGAGGCTCCATTCAACCATGATTTTGTGAGGGGGAAGGGCGGCAAACTTAAAGACAGCCCCAGCTGAACTATACCTCCCAACTGTCCAGATTTTCAAAGAATGAATAGATTTTTGCTTCTTATTTTTGGTTTGTTCCTCATAAAATTTGTGGTTTTCTGGCAAATCATTTAGGAATTAAGTCACTAAATAATGACACACTAGTTTCAGACTTCATAACCTTCAGAAAAAAGCATGCTAAAGTAAGACCTGTTGTTCTAGCAACTGTCTCAATTTATACAAGAGCAATTTTTAGTACTGTTTATATGTTCCCCCAATATATTTGGCCTTGTCCAGATTTATTGCATTAACAGGTTGAGAGGTGCATGCAAATAAATTGCTTTATAGAATTAGGCATAGCCAAACCTCTCAACTGTCCCGGATTTTGGCTCAAAATGTTGCTCTTCCCCCTAATAATCCCTCCGCAAAGTAGCAATTTTGGAAGAAAACATGGAGGGTTTACAATTAAGAAATAACTGTAATAATCAGAGTTATAGATTACTTTTATTTCAGAAATGCATGTAGATTCTTTTATTTTGTCAGCTGCTCAAGTTAGCAGTACTAATATTAAAGTGTCCCTTCTTTGACAGGTTCCCAGCTGTATTGTGTGGCTATTTTATATTTTTACATCACATTTTTGGTCCATTTTTCATAAAATTGTGTTTTTTTTGGCAAATTAGTGACAAATCATTAAAGACTGAAGTTAGAAAATAATGACAGACATTTGAGTTTCAGATTCCATGCCATTCAGAAAATTCATACTAATGCAAGACCTATTCTATTATCTTTCTAAGTTTGTAAGAGCAATATTTAAAAATTGTCCTTATTTTTGGGCCTTTGTCCCACTTCTTTGTATGGCTTTGTCCAGATTTCTTGCTCTGAGACTGAGAGGTATGACAAATGTGTCAGGGCCATCACAGTCAGCCAGAGACATTTCAAATTGTGACATACTTGTTGCACCCCACTCCCCCATGTAGTGACTCTGGATGTGTCGAAGCAAGGCAAGGAGTAGTTATGCAGTGTAAATGTGCAGAGTACCCCCCCCCCCCTCCATCCAAGGTAGACACAAGTACTAGAGTGGCTTTTCATCTGTCCGTGATTTTTGCAGAATGGTCTGATTTCTTTCATATTTTTTGTACTGTTGATTTATGCTTATTACTCAAAGTGCCTGTTGCTCTGTGTTTAAGTAGCAACACTTTAATGACCATCAGGTAAGCTTGGCTGAGATCGTAAGATGCAAGTAAGCTTTAATAAGCATACTGTTAAAGAATTGCCAACATTGAAAGCCTTTCTGTTGCTGCCATGTAGAGAATACTTAACCAGATAATGTATAAGCCTTGGGTATTGAAATGCATATGACATTATTTGTAATAAAGGACAGGATTACATTATTTTAAGAAGCTCATTACAATTGGAGACTTCCAGTCATCTCTGCAGGCTTTACCCGTAAACTAAGCAGAACGCCAGTCATGTGGTCCATAACCTGTACAGTAATCCTTTTAAGCAATGTATCTTGAGCTTATTTCTTGTTTGCTTTTCATTTTTTACTTTGATCATGTTTTCCCCATGAAACAAGTAGATAGTTGTCAGGCAGCAGGTCTTTTTTTGGATAAGAAACATTTTTACAAGTGGGGGCATCAGAGATTTCTACTTTCAGCATGTTACTTGGTACTTTAATAAAGCTGAATATAAATTATAATTAGAACTGCAGTGCAAGAAGTGGTTTAAGTTGAGTGCTGCTTGTTTTTCTTATACTTGATTTTGACTGGCATTCCATTAATGTATTTAAAAAGTAATTTATTCGTTCATGCCTCACAACCTTTTTGTTTCCATCTAGATATTAAATAAGCTGTCAGGCAGCCAGTGCATTGAAATATTTTTATTCTTCTACACTTCATTTTGTCTTGATTGGACTCTCATAATGACAGTTTGGCACCCAGGGCAGTGTATTTAGTTAGTTTTTATGGTTTTGAGCATAGCTCCTCCCCTTTCTAGTTGGCCACACCCTTCCCATTGACCCCACCCATTCAGCTGTCTCCTGCAGCCCCCCCTTTGATTTGAAGTCACCAGCCGCCACTGGCTTTGACTAGATTACACAAAATAGTTGCACTTTGCGCACAGTGAACACTTTGAAATACATGCACAGTAATAAGCACACACTGTAAGCATTTTTACACACTCTGAGATACTTCAAATAACTTCAATTATGCCCTTGATATAATACAAAGTTGCAGTTATGCCCAAACACAGCACTTTGCCCAAACACAAGTAGTTACCTTGCTTTATTTTGGCTTACTGTGCCCTTTCTTTTATTTTTTTATTATATTCTTTTTTGCTCGTTTAAGCCCTTTTATGCCCATCGTACTTTTCTTATGCTCGTTTTACTCTAAACATGCCCAATTCTGCCTTAAACACACCCATTCTGCCTTAAACATGCTTGTTATGCCTTAAACATGCTTGTTTTTTCTTCAACATGTTCGTTTTGTACTTTAAAGTCAATCGTTTTGTCAGATGTTTTTATCTTAAACATTTTGTTTAGTTAACAAACTTTTTTGTACTTTCTGTTTGCCTAATAATGCAGTTTGTGCCCTTGCAATGCCCTTTCTTGCCTCTCTTTGCATCAAGTAAATAATTTGTATTATCTTTCATTACTTTTTATTCTTTCTGTTTGTGTTTGTATTGTTTTCTCTCAGTTTTACCTTCACTGTCGTCTTTATATTTCATGGCTCCGAATGTTCTTCTCTTTTCCATCCTGGTTCTGACACCATGTCACTTTTGTGTTGGTACACAAATAAACGAGTCTTCATGGGTTCTGTTTAAGCAGCTTTATTCTATACAAAGACATCACTATACAGGCTTATTAACTATGACTTAAGTAACATATACAAACTAACTACTGCAATCATACATGCTTACTCTCTGGCTGCTTCTACAAAATGACACTTGGGATTGCATGAGTCTGGAATTTATACATGCAGGCACAGCCTCACATGCTTCTTAAAGACATAGCACACACACGTTGCTCTCTAATCTACAACAGATACACATGCTCCTTTTTCCAGTCCTTAATAACTTCAAGTTTTCTTTCTTTCTAATTGTCTCTCCTATCTCATTCTTTATCTGGCTCTAATTTTGATGATAATAATTTGGGATACTATCCACAGATACAGTACTCATTTATGTATTGTTGCATGTTCTTGATTCAGGATGTGCAAAGTAATAGAGTAGAAGCTTGTAGAATTCAAAGACTTAATGGGAATGTAACTAGAAACTATCTGCATTGACAAACTATAAATAAAACTTGATGTGCCGTAAATGTTGAGGTGTTATCTGCATAGCATGTTGGAGTAGCTCTGTCAGCAAGGTCATGCAGAAAATCATGAAATGTATACAAATAAATGAAAGAACAGTGTTCCTCATAGCAGCAAAGTCCCACACAGGAAAGCTTGCTAGATCAGTAGTTCTCAGCACTGCTAAAACATGTTGGCATAGTACACATACCACAAAAAGGAACAGACTTAAGACCAGATCTCCAGCCTTTAAATATACAGTAATATTGCACTGGCAAATTACGCAAAAATATTTATTTGTTTTATTTATTTTTTTGTTGACCAGGTTAGTCTCATTAGGCTGGTGGCCTCTTTTCAGGGAATTCCCAAGGAGGTATTTATGCTACCATTACTTAGGGAAATTTGGCCAGATATTGGGGAATGTCCCCCACTCTTTGGAGCTGCTAGATGGTGCCAGAGGGCTCCTACAGCAACAAAGAAGAGGCCTAAGGAAAGCAGCAACATGAGGACAAGAGAAAAGCTGTGGAGAGCTTTTAAAAATTCATTATTGTATCCTTTGGGAAGGCATCTACCCCAGGAGACTACCACATTGGCAGTACACCCTTAAGAGTTGACTCAGTTGTTTGGGATTTGGGAATTTATGTGGACAGTGCAATAACGTTTGATCAACATGTGTATAGTGTTGTAAGAAAGTCCTTCTATACTGCACAGCTTATAAATAAAGGGACTGTGTATAGATCTACGTATGTCATTGAATATAATAGTTTCATTGGCATTTATCTGTCCAGACACATGCACCAACTGGAATATCCACAGAGATAAATCCCTTACTAAAAAGATACAAGGCCTAAACAACATGTCCTATATGGACTGACTTAAGCCCTGTCACTATACTACAGAGTTCTAAGAGGTGACCTATGTCTGGCATACAAGGCATCCTCTGACACATTACTGATTTATTTACTTCACATCAGCCAGTCAAATTGCATCAGAAATACTTGGTCTAGGGATATAAGCCACTTCTGCAACATCAACAGCACAGTTTGGAGGGACAGGTATATTTCACATAGGATACCAATGCTATGGAACAGACTTCCCATCCACATAAAATAAAGTTCATCTTTGCCCATTTTCAAGCACAACTTAGATCTATGGATGGGAAACAGAAAATTTACCCCCCAGGACTGCTCCCTATTCTACAATGGATATATGCAACTGCTAAATTCTTTATCCCATGCATGGGTCCCCTTACATTATTCTCATTAGGGGCAGCATATATTATTGACCATGGGATGGGTATGGTCAATCTATGGTCAATCTATAAACAAATGGGATAGGCTAATTCAAGCACAAAAAGGGACACTGGTTTGGCTTAAAATGTCCCACAAGTGTAGCTAGCCTAGTACTTAACTATGAACCTATGAGGGTTTGGAGGTAGAAAATATGAATTTGGAGGGGGGGTATGGTCAAGATGGTTGCTAACAAGCAGCTCATAGCTTTTGCTCTGCTTCTTATTATTTTTCTCCAAGATATTATTATTTTAACTTAATAGAATATAAATTTTTCAACAGAAATCATTTCTTTAAACTACTACTGATAAAATGGAATTTCGAAATATCATTTTAATTTTTCCTGTCAGTGTACTTTTTCACTGTTCATCTATCATGAGTGACTCAAAAGTGAACTCACAAGAAAACTCTTATTAGAAAGGACCTTCAGCCTATTATTGGGAGTATCCACAAACTCTCTATTAAATTGGTCAAACTGGAAACAAAAAATGAATTATATAAAAGAGGACTGCAAAAAATAAATGGACTTTCTTAATGAAGTGTTAAAACAGCAATCTATTCAGATTTCTTCAGTCAAAATGCAGTGACAGACATGGATGGACGACTGACAGAAACTGAACGTCACACAGAATTTTTACTAAAACAAAACACATTGTTATTAGAAAACATAGAAAATTTAGAAAGTAGGTCTCATAGAAATAACATCAGAATTTATGGAATCTCAGAGAAAGAACAAGGGGACAATTTGATACATTTATTAATCAACCAGTTGCCTAAACCTCTCAATTTACCATAAGCTCTCTCATTCGGCATTGGGAGAGCTCATAGGTCTATTACGGCATCCTCCTTAAAGAATTATTCTCCTTTGTCTAGATCCATCATTGTGAAGTTTCTGTCTAGTCAGGACAAAGATTTAATATTGAAGTCAGCCTGGCCTAACACACCAATTAAATGAAAAGATAATGTCATCAGATTTGACAATGACTACACATCACTAGTTATGACCAGAAGAAAAGAGGCTGTACCATTTACCACAAGCTTGAAGAAAATGGATATAAAAGCTCAACTTGTTTTTCCTGCAAAACTATGTATCTGTCTTCCAGATGATGAGGTAATCTTCAACACCCTAGAAGAAGCCAAGGAATACACTAAGAAAAATAAAATATTTGACAAAACTGAAGATATGGATTGGGCAGGTACAAGCTTAAAAAGACATGCATTTAAAAACAGTTGGACAAAAAAAGATAAAAATACTAAAATATGAAGGACAAGTAAAGCCACATATTACATTATTATGTCTGTTTTACCTAATTTACTGTCATTTGACTAGTACAAATAGGCTACATCATAACTGTCATTTACAATGTAAAAAATTCTCTTTTTGTTATTATTTCTCTAATTTACTCCCAGTTTCAAATACTCTAACAAAATGCATGATGAGAATATAACATATGTTATCATACTGTAGTCTTGATCTTATGCATATATATATTTTAATAGTAATATTTTTTCTCTCATTAATATACATTTAAGGTATCACAATCTAAGGCTGACATTGATATATGTTTAATTTCTAGAGCTATATTGCTGACAAGAAGAGTTGTTGTGCTCTGGATGATTATAGTAATAGTAAACATTTCCATAGTAGTCATATTCTCTTGTCTCAACCCATTAATGGATTCATTTATCCATCCCATTGTCACTATTTTTCTCAGTATCATTCAATACTACTTACTAATAGATGAAATGTGTTGTGCCTACATTTATCTAAAAGAATATGTGCTAGATTTAAATATTGCTTTAAATTCTTTTATTAAGCTTAAAATGGCTTTTGTTTCATCTAAATGTATTTGAGTGGCATTTACTCATCCATTCTGACAAGTTTGTTTGTTAAAATGTGTTTTTCAACATTTTTATAAAATGTACATTTTTAACTGAAGGAAAATATCAAGCGCAAGCTATTATACATGAGTAAAACCTCTCTACATTCCTTTCCAGTCATTTTCCCACCCCAACATTCAAGTTTTAATCAATAAAGCAGCGTTTTTGTTCGAGCTGCCTAATGACAGCTTTAATATGCACTAATGGAGCAGAATCAAGTGTTTTTCGCATATATGAACTTTGACCTTGCCATATAAGGAAGCAGGCACACACAGAAACATACAGCTTTACTGTGATTTAGCATTTCATCAAATTTATTCCCTATAAAAGCAAACATTTTATTTAAAATACTAGAAAAGGATTAAGAGCTTCAGATAATTACTAAAAGAAGGAAATGAGCTAAATGCACTTCAAACAGAACCATTAAGTAAGTGTAGGTAAGTCAATTAGTAAAATGAATGTTTTTATGTATTTGAGAAATTTATCTTCAGAGGACATTTTTAATAAATGTTAAGCTGCTGTTTGAGCTAGGGACAGCAGAAGAAATATAAACTTAATGAGAAAATAATGGTTATTATATATCTGCCATTAGCATCATACAGTTATGGTATTATGTATTGTAAAGAAACCAGTACAACTCATTGAACCTGTTTAACACACTGCTAGATTAAAATGCACGATTTCCTCTACATTTATTCATTCATTTTAAGCATATGATGTCACAGCTTTATTCATCACTATTAAAATAGTTATTTTAAATTCTTCAAGTATATTTTATTTAAGTTGAATGATGATTTTATATTCTCATTAAAGTCTGGTAAAATTCATATGTACACATAAGTATGTATATGCGAGAGAGGGAACAAGAGATAGAGTAAAACAGACATAATAGAAGATAAAAGAATAGTAATTATATATCAAAATAAAATAGAAAAGATAATATACGTGAGTACATATGTGAATATACGGATTCACTATGTAATTTCAAAATACTGTAATCCCGAATTTCAATATTTCAAAATTACAGAAGACACCAAACACCAAAACCCTAAAACCGTGAAATTCTAAATCCCGACGCTACACTACAGATACAGCACACACAAACACATACACACCATCCCCCTAACTCAAATATAATATCCTACACTACAGATAAGCAGGGAGGCAAGCTCCCCTGCACCCCCATGTGGAGGGCCATGTGGGGAGCTGCGCCCCCCATACCCCCTCTATTTATATATAATAACTCCGAGATTGCACAGACACACACAAGCAACTCACTCCCACACATTATACACTCTCTCACAGATAAAACACACACTACCAGACACTAAAGCCCCTAACCAACAGACATACACATACATACGTACCCAAACTCATATCTTACCATTCACACACCACAACACCAGAAGCACAAATTCAAAATCTCCATACTTCGGGATTTTGAATTTTGCGCTTCTGGTTTACCAGTATTTCAAGACTTCGGTATTTTAATTTTGAAATACTGAAATTTGGGATTCCAGTATTTTGAAATTAAATAGGGAACACAGATATACATGTGTAAATGTAAGCGTGCATACCTCTGTAAATAAATATGAGACTAACTGAGTGATAGTTAAGAATATTTATATATCTGAACACTGAACATATAGCCTATGAATAATCACAAATAAAGAGCTAAGAAATCTTCAGTATACTAAATTCACTCATTCCTAAATAATAAAATATAATCACTTAGTGAAGATTAATTAACTAGATTATAAGAAAATAAAAGAAAACAAAACTCTTAAAGACATTTATTAATTGGTACTCTGTTTTACTTAGGGCATTAGCACTGCTTTCTATGTCAGACAAAAGACACGCCCTAATTCTGTGTAAGAAGGTATCCATTAGACAGTTGTATAATAGTAAATTATTAATGAGAATTGTTGTGAACTAACATTAAAAGTGTATGTAGTCATGATGGATCTGTTTAGATTTTATATTTACCCATGGAGAATTTCAATGCCTGAAGTTCACTATATTATTAATCTAATACATAATTTGATGCTTACAGAATTCTACTATACCTACAGTATATGGCACAAACACTGAACCTCTTTTAACTGTTTTACATCAGCTTTGATTGCATGTCTCAGTATTCTTTCTTCTCTCAGGTTCATATTTACATTGTCAAAGATACTGGAGTTTATTGGAAATTAGAATTGCATGGCTGGAATTAGGTGGGTCCTTCAGGTTGTTGTCCAGTGGGCACCCATGAGTCTATCACCTATGTATATATATATATATATATATATATATATATATATATATATATATATATATATATATATATATATATATATATGTGTGTGTGTGTGTGTGTGTGTGTGTGAACAAGAATCATTAATGTGAGAAACACATATCTCAGCTCAACACTGCATATATGCTTACTAGAAAATTTCAAAAAGTAATTATACAACACAAATTGCAAATTATATCCATTCTATGTGATTCTTCCTTAAATTTTTATATGCTAGAGATAAATGCGAATAATGTTCATTTTATATTCATGGCTCATACAAGCTTTATATCTAAGATATGCCATTAGAGTTGAACTGCAATCATCTTTGAAGACCAATATATACAATAATTGAACCACAGGAAGATAAATATATTATTGTGATGGGTTACAAATGCAAACAGTGTCTAGAAGTTATTAACGCAAATCTGTTATTCAATTAATAAACACTAAACATACATGTGGAGACATTACTTTATGCTTGGTGAATGTTCATAGACAAGGACCCTCTTATCATATTTAGAATTCATATACCCCAGATTCTATAACATATGAAAATATCAGAAATCTTTGAAGTGTGGGGCTTGTACTGGTTGGGAGGGCAGTCTTGGGAGGGGCCTTTGCTCATTCCTGGGTCAGGGAGTTGTGGGGGGCATTCACTGAGACACCAGTGGAGAAACTAAATAAACAAAGATATATGCATCCCTTCGAGTGGCAGAAGAAAGTGATCCAGATCTCCTAACTCACTTGTTGTGTCTTTCGGCTTTTCCCGGTTAGGGGTCACCACAGCGGAACTCCGGTCCGCTAATGATTGGCAGTTGATTTTTACGTGCTGAGTTGCCAGCCCTAATGCATAACCTTCAATGAAGGCACACCCATTCACGCATGTCTCCACGCAGAAGACGCTCTAGCTGAAAGTTGAACCAGACAGCGTCTTACTGTGAAGCAACATGAAATTGAACAACTATATATAGACATACTGTCTTCTGAACAGATGGAGAAGAATTCATTTCAACATAAAAAATAAATAAATAAATACAATTTCTTTCTACTCAATAACTATGAATTAAAGTCTACTCTAGTTGGATACAGCATGCATCACCTGAGGAGCTTTGGAAGAAGAGAAAGATATGTTTTGGTGGATGTTCTTGTGGCTCGCAGTCTTGAGGGTGTTTTGGGGCCATTTTTGGGACAGTCCTGTTCTCTTGGTATGGGCTTGGGCACTGTGACTCATTCCACAAATTGTAATTAAAGTTAATATTCAACCAAACAATATAGTTTAGTTTAGTTTATTTTAGTTAAATTTCTATGTCATGATACTAGCCATTTAAATACATACTTACTTATGTAATTAAACAAAGGGGAGGAAAGATCTACACAAACATCACTAAGGAAACCATACCTTTCTGCACTTCCCCCATATTGGCTAAAGTACAATTAAAATCAAATGTATGTTAATGTCAAATTTTCTTCTCTAAAAATACACCAAACACGAACACTTCTATTAAGTTATATACTAAATGGCTTAAGGGTACACCTTAACTGCATTTGTCTCTCACCACACATTATTCCTTTCATGTGACACTCTCTTACTTCTTAATATATTTGAATGTAACATAGAAAATACTATATTATAATTCAAGAATTAAATCAATGTATAATAATTACATAACAATAAAATGAATGCCTTGTAAATATAACGTATCTAGTTCAGATTGAATAGTTCCTTGTTATTAATTTAACTTCTGTATAAATATAATAATCCCAATACAGATTTTTAATCACACATTTCAATTTAAAATAATGTTTAACTTATTTATTATTTATTCATAAGAGTGAGTATTTACCATTCATAATTCAATATTTATTTTAAGAAGTAGCAGCACATGCTTAATCCAGGTTATGTTTACTGCTTTGACATGGTTTGGTTGAAGAGTGGTTTGAATAATTTATTCAAGCACAAGGAATGGAATATTCCATGATGAATGGATTAAATAGTTTCAATTTTAAAAGTTTAATGTTAGTATCATCCTTTTTGTCCACAGCAATATTCCACTGTAGTTTAACATACTATTTACATAACAAGTTTTTGATTTATATGTCCAATGCCTTTTTCTTTCTCTGCATTTTACATATAATCGCTTATCATTAAATATCAATGATTTAAATAATTCATTGAAAAGAAGCAGTTTAAATAAGTATTTGATTTTAAACAAAGCTCATAGATTCATAGGTAGGTACTAGGATATCAGCCCAAGGGCCTACACAAGCCTAGCCAACAAGGTTCCCTGGCTTACGCCACACATTTATTGTGGTGACAAGGTTTAGGTCCCTAGAGCATGTAGCTCTGAGGGATTGGGGTTTCTTTAGGTGTAGCATGTCCAACAGCTCTGGGTTTGACCCTTTTATGATGAGGTGTGCCACGTAGAAGGACTTCCTGACTACTGTGGTGATGTGACTATCAAAGGAGAGACTACTGTCCACCTGGGTCCCAAGGTCTCTTATCACGCATTCGGTGTTAAGTAGATTGCTGCCTATGTGGTAGTTCATGGATACAGAGTTTTTACCAAAGGGGATGACACTGCACTTTTTGGCATTGAGCTTGAGGCCATGGCTCTGACACCAGGCATCTATCTCAGAGAGGCCCTTCTGTAGGATGTTCACATCATTTGGGGACTTGACTATGGCTCCTAGTTTGCAGTCATCTGTGAACTTCGTTAGGCAGAGGCCTTCTGTGTTAGCCTGTACTTCAGAGAAGTAGATACCAAACAGGAGCGGTCCCAGGATGGAACCCTGTGATAGTTCACTTGTCACTGGTTTGAGGTCAGATTTGGAGTCTGCAACTTTTACAGTGAGGGTTCTGTCAGTGAGCCAGTTGGCAACCCATCTTGTGAAGTAGGGATTTATGCCTAGTTTATTGAGTTTCGCTATAATTCCAGAATGGGGGATGGTGTCGAAAGCCTTGGCGAGGTCAAGATAGGCTGTGTGAACCACTTTACCCTCATCTACGGCTTTGGTGACTGTCTCAAAGAAGTCGATCAGGTTCAGGAGGCATGATCTGCCTTTCACAAACTATATTTCAGCAGAAAACTTGTGATCAAAGATGATATAAATAGAATACTGTTTAAAAATTATAATATATTAGCTGGTTCATATTTTATGTTAAAAAGGAGAGGCGCAATGATCCCGTGGAGATGTTCTATACCTGAAACTAAAATTAGACATACATTCACTAATAAGGATGGTATGTTGACACTGATAATTGAAATCAATAAACAATACCATACATTAGTTAATTCATATTAGATCCCAGGAATTAGTGCAAAAATTGTTAAAAAGCTACTAGATACTATTATTACAAACCTTAAAGGTGAACTAATCATAGCAGGATATTTTAATTGTGTTTTATCAATAGCTGATACTACTAACAGACAAAACATAAAACTATCATCTGCACAAATTGTTTAAAAATGTTATCAGTGATCTAAAATTACAAGATATATATAATTTGAAATCTGTTAATTCACTGCATTATACAAATTGTTCATTTTGTTTCAGTACCCAAACTACTATAGATAAAGTGTCCACCTCTAACAGCCTATACTCTAAAATTGATGATGTACTAATAACATCCTGCCCATTATCTGACCGTAATGCCATTTCATTTATTATTACTTTTAAACTGATAATCTAATACATATTACAAGAATTCCAGTTTATATTACCCAATTGAATGATTTTAAGGAATGGTTTTGCACAGAAATAAAATAATTTATAGAAATAAATGATAAAAGAGAAGTCACTGACATATACTTTGTGACTCTTTAAAGGCTTACTTGTATGGAAAAATTAAAAGTTGGTATCTTAATAAAAGAAAGCAATGGAATAAAAAGTTAACTTTATAGTCTAATATAATTAAAAAATAAATGCAAAAGAAAATGATATAAATATTAATCTTGAATTAAAATCATTAAATTAAAAATACCTTGATACAATGCAACATATAATCACAATACAACTAGAAAAATGGAAAATTTGCTTCTATTCAGTTAACACCAAAAGCCTACATAAACTAGCTATATGATCTAAAAAAATACCAACTATATTAAAGAAATAAAAATAAATCAAATGGGAAAGATAGAGAAATAACTGATTTAAAGGACATATTAGAATGTTTAAGATGTCATTATGAAAATATCAATGACACTTTCACAATTTTAGATAATGAGATTATCACAAGTAACTTTTTGAAAAATAATATTCAACAAAAATTAACTAGAGAGCAAAAAATATAATTGACAAACCCATCTTATTAACAGAAATAAGAGAACAAATTAAAAATGTTAAAGCAAATAAGGCTCCAAGACTTGATAGTTTAATCCCTGCACTATATAAACTTATACCAGATTACATTGTCAAACTTCTACAGAATTTATTTGAATAAATTAAAACTTCTCAAGTTATTCCCCCATCCTGGAATTATACTCTTTTTCTCCCATTCTTAAAAAAGATAGACAGTAAATTCTGTTCCTCGTATAGACCTATATCTTTGCTTAATGTTGATTATAAACTATTTATGTCTATCCTTGCTAGAAGACTAAATCATATAATGCCAAAATTAATTAATGAAGACCAGTCAGGTTTTATTTTAAATAGAAAGGTCCATGATAATATAATTAGATTAAACACATTAATTGATTTAGCTAACAAAAAAAAAAGAACTAACAATAATTAATTTAGATTTAAACAGACCTTTTAATTCTATTAGCTGATCGTATTTATTTAAAGTATCAAAACCAAAACTGGACACAACCACCACGATGTTATAAAACCAGTATTTAATGTCAAAGTAAAACAAAATGAGATAAAATAAGCACTTTCACATGCTACACAGGCATGCTTCTTCAGATTTCACAAACACATTTTCAAACAGTTCTTAAGTACTAACTGCACAACCAAATAATTGAATAATGGATACAATAATTGAATTCAATAATTGATTGATTGAGGAAGCAATATTTTAAGGCAACCAGCTCCTGGTTGAAAGCCAGATATAAAGTGAATCATATATAATGAAATGTGTGTATGTGTATCCTGAATACAAAAAATACAATGTGATAAGTAGTATAAAGTAATAATAATTGACTAACTAAAAATTAATAATTTAAACAAAACACAATTTGCAACATCAGTTAGTGGTACATTATTGGGAGAGGGAGTTTTTATTTAGTAGCATATATTACCAACAAGTGCTACTATATAAAAGATTTGTTGATGACATACTACTATTTTGGAAAGGAACTGAGATGGATCTCTTAGAGTTTATCAGTTTCTTGGAGTCGACTACTGATTTTTTGAGATTTACCTCAGAAATCTCTGCAAGAGAAGTATGTTTCTTGGATGTTAAAATAACCAGGATGATGGATGGTGGTCTCTCCACGAGTCTATACAGAAAACCTTGTTGGAGGAATACACTTTTATGTTATAGTAGCATGCACCCTAGACATGTCTTTCCTGATGTGGTAAAAGGACAGTTTGTCAGAATATATAGGTTATGTAAAGAGAATTCTGACTTACAGAGACAGCTTGATGATCTACACACCCTGTTTTTAGACAGGGGGTATAATGATTCTATGATAAATAAAGTTAGACGCTCCATTATGGATAATATAAATGAGAATACTAAAATCACCATGAATCGTGCAAATAATAGATCAAGAGGGAGTTATGATATTATAACCCCATTTATTACGAGATACACTAATGACAACAGGAAAGTGGTGGACATAAACAAACATTGGAGTGTATTCACCATAGATGCTAAAACGTTGAATATAGTGGGACATAAACCAAGATTCAACTATAGAAATAGTAAGAATTTAAAAAGGCTATTATGTAAGGAACACACAAAAGATAGAATCAATAGATTAAGTATAAATAAAATGGGTACTTTTTTGCTGTATGAGATGTAACATATGTAGATATATAACATTCGAACAACATTTTGTTCACCCTACCATGATGTTTGAGTTTAAACCTAAGTTCTATGCTACATGCGATAGTAAGAATCTAATTTACTTAGCTGCATGCACAAAATGTACAGGGTTTTATGTGGGCATGACAGCGAGGAGGTTAAAAGGCAGAATATATAATCATATATACGATATCAGGAAAATGAACGAGGGGCAGTAACCTGAATCACTTAGAATCAGTTGAGCTTGAATGGATCTTTAGAATGAGAGCGCATGTAGAACCAGGGCTCAACCAGTCTATTAGCATTAAACCAATACTGGATGCACGTATTTAGATGTATTTTGGATTCAAATATATATATATATATATATATATATATATATATATATATATATATATATATTTTTACTAAATTGTATTTTTTTATACTATATATATTATTAATATTCCCTCCATTAATGTTTTAAGAGGTAATGAATTATAAGCACTAGACATGCTTAAGGACCCAAATTTATACCTGGGTGTAGATGTCGTTAGTACACGCATTTTAGTAAATAGGGTTTTGATATATTTTATATATTTTACATCGGATAGTGTAATATGATGTTGCAAATTGTGTTTTGTTTAAATTATTAATTTTAGTTAGTCAATTATTATTACTTTATACTACTTATCACATTGTATTTTTTGTATTCAGGATACACATACACACATTTCATTATATATGATTCACTTTATATCTGGCTTTCAACCAGGAGCTGGTTGCCTTAAAATATTGCTTGCTCAATCAATCAATTATTGAATTCAATTATTGTATCCATTATTCAATTATTTGGTTGTGCAGTTAGTACTTAAGAACTGTTTGAAAATGTGTTTGTGAAATCTGAAGAAGCATGCCTGTGTAGCATGTGAAAGCGCTTATTTTATCTCATTTTGTTTTACTTTGACATTAAATACTGGTTTTATAACATCGTGGTGGTTGTGTCTAGTTTTGGTTTTGATACTTTTCTCATTGGGAATTACAACCTTTAGACGGTATCAGCACTTATTTTTCTTTATTTATTTAAAGTACTTAAAGAATATAATTTTTCTGAATTAGTTATCAACCTTATCACAAATCTATATAATAATTCTTATTCATTTGTAAAAATTGGTTCTTTTATGTCAAAAACGTTCAAAGTTTCAGTGGGTACAAAACAAGGTTGCCCTTTATCCCCCTTATTATTTGCTATAGCTATTGAACCCCTTGCAAATTTTATTAGATCAAATCATATAATCAAAGGATTTCTAAGGTTCCCTATTATGAGAGCAAAAGTCCATTTAAGTGAATCCGTAAACGTCAACACATATTGCGTGAACCAGCATTACAGCGAACGTCCAAAACCGCGAGTTTGGAAATGTCGAATTACTATGGTTGGCCCATCTGTGGTATAGCTCCATAAGGTAAGTGTGCGATAGTTACGGACCTTAGGGTTAGGGTGCGGGTTAAGGTAAGTGCATAGATAGTTAATGTATGTAAGATTTAGTGTAGAGTTAGGAATAGGGTTTTGGTAAATGTATGTATGTGGATTATTTATTTTGTTTGTGTATATTTTTGTAGGGGAAGTGTGTGGTAGTTACGGACCTTAGGGTTAGGGAGGGGTTAAGGATAGTGCATAGATAGTTGTGTATGTGGGGTTTAGTGTAGGGTTAGAAGTAGAGTTTTGCTGCTTTACTTTAGGGTTAGAAGTAGGGTTTGGTTAGTGTATGTATGTGGTTTATTTATTTTGTTTGGGTAGGTAGTGTGTAGCAGGTGGTGGGGTTGGCCAACTATGACAGTTCGAGATTTAAAATTTTGTGGTTTAGTGTGTTCGGTATTCTTGTGGTTCATGCAATTCATGTCAGTGTTTTGGTATTCGATCAAAAGGGGTTTCACTCTGGTAATATAGACCTGATTTCTAATTGATGAGTTTAGCTGTAAAGTTCAGTTATTTGCAGACAATATACTAATAACTATAGGAAACATAGAGCCCTCTTTATCACAAGTTATTACATCTTTAAACTACTTTGAGAATATCTCAGGCTTAAACTTTAATACAAACAAAACAAGAACTTTATTAGTTAATAAAACAACCACTGATTTCCTAAATAGTTACACTGAATTCAACTGGAACAATACTCATATTAGCTATACTGGAATCACTATCACATCTTCAATAAGAAATACAATTCAGATTAACTGCATGAATCTAACAAATATAGTCAAGGGTCTAATAGAAGATTGGAATAAATCCTTTTTTACAATGGACAATAGATTTACTTTAATAAAAAATTATCATTCTACCAAAAATCGTATTTTATATACAAACATTAGTATTCCTTCCCCCTAAAAAACTATTAAGTTAAACTCAACCCTTTTGAAATTCCTTTGGCATCCTAATAAACCAGGAATATCTTTTAATTGACATTCTAAAAGTTGGGAAGATGGAGGGGTGGCTTTCCCATCATTGTGCATGGAAATCCATATGAGCGATTAATTCAAAACAACGGATATGAACTAATTCCTCAAACGTATTTGGAATTAGTACTTTTTTTATTTTTAAATATTACTTTATAAATGATATAAAGATAGTATCATCTATTCCATTTGTAGATTATATCATTCGTATATTCAAATCATTTGTTAATACCAATTATATTCTTAAGGACTTACTCTTCCTTCGATTACCTATACCTAACACTAAGGGCTGTTTAGAAACATTTAGTAAAAGTAAGATGTTAGAATTTCAGGAGATTAACTTACTATTTTGGCACCAATTCTTAAATGGAAATAAACTACACATTCATAGTTGCATAGCATATGCAAATGATAAATTTAAGATAATAATGAACTATCAAGAAAAGAACATAAAAATCTTAGAGTTCTTAATCAATATTAATTGCACCCCATTTCACAATAAATCATACACATTGGTAATATATAGGATTATGAGAGCCAAATTTGTGAATTTAAATTCATCCTTTTGTAACTACTCTACAAAAATAAATGGGTCTGAGTTTTCAATAAATAATAAGAAACTAATTTTAAAGTCAAGTTGCAAAACAACATCCTCTCTTTATTGGAGAATTTATAGCTGGAAATTTATCCACAGAATCTTTTTAACCCCTAATACAATTGGATTGATTTATAAAACAAAGAAAGTCAAATGTTGGAGATGTGACTGCAATACAGAAGAGGACTGGACACATATGGCATTAAAATGTGATTTGATTGTACCCTTTTGGAATGAATTCAAAAACATTTCCAAGGCATTATGGACTGATAATGTTATATTTCTGATTCACTCATTTTGTTCAATGTTCCAGTGCCTGATGTTGTCCCCAGATCACAGTTGCATCTCCTTTGGTCAGTTTTATCAATAGCTAGAAAAAATTATTACAAAAAAATTGGAAATGTAAAACTGCTTTGCTTTTAATGATTTCCTTATTTTAGCTAAAAGTGTATGTAAGAAAGAACTCTCAACCCTAAACATAAGGACATCAATTATTACTCATCAGAAAATACACTGGCAAAAACTGTTTGCTTTATTGAAAAAGTTTTAATGGCTTGTATTAATATCCTACTGCTGTGGACTCTTGTAAATAGTTAATTTTTTGATGTTTCTATTTTTTATTGAAATGTATTCTATCAAGTTTATAAAATCAATAAAAATTATTGGAAAAAAAGAAAATATGAATTTGGAAAAAAATGTGTTTAGTATGGGGTATCAGAATGCAGTTAAAGATTTGTATGTGCTGGGTGATACAAACAGGCATCAGGAGGACTTGCAAATGATGTTCTTTTGAAAGTAATCAAGCAGGATGACCAGATATCAGTTCTGCTGTTTCATGGTCGAAGATGGCAGGTAACTTTTTTGGAAGTGCTGATGATGGTAATGTGGAAAAATAACCAGGTGATGTGGCAGCAGAGAATTTAGCATTAAAAACTTATGTAGCAGTGGCTGAAATAAAACTGGAAAGCAGCAACAGACTGAGGAGTCTGGTTTTGTGGCAGCAGACAATGCAGTATTTAAAATATATGCAGTAGTGTCAGCAGGCAAAAAGCAGAATATCTGCAAACTGCATGTAAAACTGTTTTTAAAAAGAATAGAAGAACCAATGGTGAGAATAAGAACTAATACATTTTTGAGATAAAAAAAGAATAAGAACAAAAATGATGACACTGTAATAGAAATATATTATGTATGGGACAACTCGATAACTGTTCTGGGTTTTAAAGCTCAAGAAATTCAGTATTTTATCCACACAGGGACAGAGACTCTGTGACAGCACAGAACTGATGATAACATTTCTTGAACTGTGCAACAAAAAGAAAGACATTTATCTATGGAACCATTACTGGTTTTCTGGTAGTAACTTAAAAATGTTAAAAAAGTTACTTTGCAGTTTACAACTGATGAACAGGAAGATAATGATGTTAGAAATACCTGCAGGGTTTATGTGAAACTGTTGATAACACTTTGAAAGTCAGATATTAGAGAAACTAATGGAATGAAATGTAAAGATTGGATGCTGTTTTGAAATGAGTAAAGAACATGGTGAAATACTTGCCAAATGTTATTTTTGTGGCTGGTCATAGAGGGAATGTTAAGAAATGCTGGCCAGTGTAAATCACATTTCTTTTGTGGGGTCTTTTTTCATTTAAGTAATGATTGTGACAAGATATAATGTAATCAGTGTGGAGAGAAAGTATGTACAGCAAAAAGGTGTGTGACTGAATGCAGGCTGTTGAAAAAGGGGACATGTTTAGAAGAATTGTCAAGAACAAACAGTTTGTTTGTGTTTTTCAGCTTGTCCCGTTCGATTCTCAGCTAGATCGTCTTCTGTGTGGAAGCATACATAAATGGTGCGTGCCTTCATTGAAGGTTGTGCGTCAGGGCTGGTAATCCGGTACGTAAAAATCCACTACCAATCATTAGCAGACCGGAGTTCCGCTGTGGCAAGCCCTAACCGGGAAAAAAAGAAGGGGAGGTGAGGAAACATATATGAGGAAGGAAAACAGGAGGTTGGGGACTGGATGAACTAGGTGAAGAAGAAACTGTAGAAGAAGAAAACATGGAGTTGTAAAAGGAGAAGAGAAATTGCATGCAAAAGGAGAGATAAGGAGAAACAACTGATACTAATAATTTTTTGGATTTCTCACCAGTGAATAGTCTAATTCTGAGGATCAAGGATTATTTGTACATAAACACAAAAAAGTATTCAATAGGAGAAAGAGTGAAAATAAGAAAATGAAAATTTAAAAATATTTCCCCTATACTTAGAAAGAAAACACAATTTTTAGAGTGTTTTCAGTGAATATGAGTAGTATTATTAACACTGTAAGAAGGATAGGGATACTACAGTGGTGTGCTAAATATGGTTTGGATGTTATTCTGTTAGAGGCTATAAGAGTCTTGACTAGTAAAGAAAGACTGCAAACAGGACAGTTGTGGGGTGGAAATACAACATGCAACTTAGAAAGAGGGGGAAAATATCCATTGCAATTGCCTAGATAAAAGTACAACAAAAGTTTAAATGACTTAGGCCTTAATTTAGACTTACATTCAGCAACAAGCCACAACCATGTGATTCCTTAATATATTCAGTGAGATATAGATATTGGCCTAATTATGAAATGTTGAGTTACATCTGATGTAGATATAAAAAGATGATCCCAACAGGTTTAAGCTTTATCCAGATGAAAAACACAATTAAAATGATTTTTTTGTATGATGCAATCTCCATAGCACCTCCATAACACCCCTTATTTATATATACTAATGGTTGCACAGCTGGAGAGAAAAGAAAAAAAATCATAAATATTAATTACTGTCAGCATTGTAACAGAAATAATCCCAGCAATGACTTCTCATGAAAGAAAACAATATCCAAGTTGCAGATCTACTAGGGGAAATAAGTGATGAACAAGTTGCACCCTCATTCACTTTGCACTCAACCTTTTGGTAGGAAAATCTATATATTATATACATAGTATGGTGTTATGTAAATAGAATATAAAACTGGTAACTGGAGTTTCAATAAGATCAAATTTAAGATTAATCCTCATATGCCAGTTCAAAAATGTGAGTCTTAAGGGCCTGTTTAAAACTATTGAGCACTGGGGAACTCTCTCATGCAGACTGGTAAGTTCAAAAGGAAAGGTCCATGGTAAGCAAATGGATGATATCCAGAAATTTCCACCCACATACTTGAAACCACTAACCAACTCCAAGCTGAAATGCATACTGTGTATTGCGGTATATAGCAGACAAGGTGCTCAAAGAGGAAAAAGGCAGACAATCTGTGTAAAGCTAACTAAGCTATGATGACAACTTTAAAAATTATGCAAAATGCAACCAGCAGACAATGCAGACTGCACAAAAGTGGCATACTGTATGGGTATCTATATTCCTTGTCAGAAGCTGGGCAGTTACATTTTGAACCATCTGAACGCAATCAAGCTCTGAGTCCAGCAGCTCCATATGTAAGGTTTTGTAGTAATCCAGATGAAATGAAATCAGGGCAGATATAACCACCAGAAAGCCGGTAGAAGGTACACAGTGCTTAATGAAGGTACTGTTTCTAAGATGGAAATATGCAAATTTGACAATAGCTGATACCTAATCCCAAGCATTAGTTTGTCATCAGCAATTACCCCTAGGTTATAAATCTTGCATACAAATTCCATTTTGCCACCAGTATAGCTGATAATGAGGGAATAAAATTGGTTGTGTATGACTCTTCCAAGGTGGTATGAATAACCATATAAACTATTTTGTAGGTACTAAGGTTCAGCTTTTAAAAGTATATCCGGTCATGCAGGTATCCCAAATCTACAGATAACTAATTTAAAGCTAACTTAGATTCTGGAGAACAGGACAGAAAGTGCTGAATATCATCAGCATGCAATGGTATTTCAAACATTTCCTGTGAAAAAGTGTCTGATACCTGACCCATGTACACAGTGAACAAAAAGAGTGAGCCCTGAGGTACACCACTAAATGTCAAGTAATGAAAGGAAGAATTAACCCTTAAAATTGTGTGTTTAACTGGAAAGGAAGGATGCAAACTAATCAAATACAACACTTGTGAGGCTACAATGATCCTGCAAACAGTCCCAGGGAATCAATGGTCAATCATGTCAAATGAAGACAAAAGATCTAACAGGACCCGAACTGAATGCAAATGCTGACTCCTTGGTGGGAGGGTGGCCTAATGGTTAAGGTGTTTGCCTTACAAACACAAGGTGCAGGGTTTGAGCCTCACAAGCTTAAAATGGCTCGCAAGGGCAGTTAGCTTAGTACTAACCTATGAACCTATGAACCTATGTAGAGAGCACTAAAGACCCTTGTAATGGCCATCTTCATGCTATGCCTAGGTTGAAAAGCATGTTTGAAAAGATCTGTGATGTTCTTGCACATCAAAAAATAATCTAGTACCTTCCCCAGAATGCTACTGACAATGAAAGTTTTGGGATAGGTCTGTAGTTAGCCAGATCATCAGGGAGTAAACAAACCTTCTTAAGGGCTTGAGTAATCAAGGCTTTAAGGCTTCATTCAAAATTGATGTAAACACACCTTCTTTTAGTGAGGACACCACGGTCCAGTAAACAGCTTTATCCAGAACTTCCACACAAGATATCATTAGCCTGATGTGTAAAGAATCTAGCCCACAAGAAGTCATATACAAACTGCAAACAACAGTAACAAAGCAATTGTAATCATAAATAATACATTTGCTCCATTTCCAAGATGGCAAACAATCCACAGAACTGTCTGATCCAATTAATACAGTATTCAGAGCATACAGCTGAACTGCCAGTTCAATAACGTCAGTGGCTTGAGCCATAGAGGGGTGTATACGCTTCCCACAACTCATAAGTGACCATCTGGTAGTTTTTTTTTCTCCACAGAGATTTCACAGGACGGGTACTTTGACTTCTTTTTGGAGATTCCACCTGGAATGATAAAAGACTGTGAACCATTTTGTTCTTCACAAGAATGGCACCTTCTCACAATTAGTGCAATCTTTGGCTCACCATCCTAAGTTTACAGAGATAAAGATCAAACTATGGTTCACATACTACAAAATGGACATGATAAACATAATGAGCCAAAATTGTAGGGAAGCCATCAAAGTCTTACCATAAGTCCTGACAATTTCATCTAGATCACTGGCATTTTAGTACTGCAGCAGCTGAAGCAAAAGAGGAGATAAAATGTTTCGGCTGAATGGACCAGAAATGTTGGGGGTTCCAACTAAAGTAGGTTGGCCAAGAAATGAATAAGGCAACGATTCAAACACGTGATGGGTTCTGCCACTATATGACTGGTTGTGACATCAGACTGGAGCACTACATCTAGGATATCTCCAAATGAGTGGTTAGCGTAGCAATACTTAAAAAAGACACTGACTTCTCATCAACCCTAATACTGAAGTCACTCAAGATAAACCACTTGGATGACTTCCAAACTGAGGATGTGAGGAAGTCCATGCAGTCCTGAAAGGGCTCATCTACATTTTGGATGATAAAGTAAATACCTAGAATTTGCCTTTTACCTTTGTGAAACTCAAAGCAGTTACTGTACCCACCTTTGTCACTTTTCAGTACAGTGGTTGAATGGTAAAAAAAGCAACTCCCACTGCATGCCCTGAACTGGCCAAAGAAACTGCATTGCAGAGATCCCAGGCAGCACTGCTACCGATATAGTTAAATCAAAGTTACTGTCATTCCAAATCTTAGCAATGAACACCAGATTAAAAGAACAGACCAAATCAGATGTAATTGCAGAGTAGAGTATCCTAGTTGTAACTGCAGAAAAGCAAGAACCAACTACCTGCCTTCAAAGGAGATAATTCAGAATGTCAAATGCTCTGGATGCTGAAGTTCAAAAGATCAGCCCCATAAGTTCACATCACAAAATGTTGACAGGCTTTTGCACCAGCTATACAGAAGTCAATAACTTGTTCAAAATCATGGTACAAGGATTTTTTGTCCTTTCCCCAATGTAGAGTGATCCGGTAGTTGGTAAAGATCAGTAACAGGGAATGTGGGGGGCACATCCTCCCACATGGGAGGTTCAGGGGGTCTTACAGCATATGTAATGTATTTTTTTTATGCTGCTATTTTGTGATTCAAGCTTTCAGGTTGATCTTTTGTGCTTTGATATGTTGAGCATTTGGCATTCTGAATGTTGTTGTGTCTTTCGGCTTTTCCCGGTTAGGGGTCGCCACAGCGGAACTCCGGTCCGCTAATGATTGGCAGTAGATTTTTACGTGCCGAGTTGTTGACCCTGATGCACAACCTTTAATGAAGGTACGGCCATTCACGAATGTCTCCACACAGAAGACACTCTAGCTGAGAATCGAACTGGACAACGTCTTACTGTGAGGCAACAATGCTACCGCAGCACCACCACCCTGAAATACCTGAAGTATCCTGGGGTACATAATGTAAAAGAAATTGAGCCACATAAAAAAAAATCAAGTTAGAATAAAACCAGTAAAATAAGATTACACAGGGGAGTGCACATTTGCAGCCAACCCCTCATAAAAAAGTACTTGCATCTGTTAAAGCTAGACTGCAGAGCATATTTTGTGTGCACACATTTTACTGCTAGACTCCAACTGAAAAGCTGCTTTATGTCCATTTCATTCTTATGCTGAAAGCACTAAGAATGGCTAAACTGCATGTTAAAATTGTATAGCGATTGGTAACAAAGAAACTGTCGCTTTTCCATCATTCCATTCATACCACTTATGCCCTATGACAACCTGTTGTTTCACCACACTTTCTCATGGGTTGGATGACAGAACTCTCAGCAGAGGTCAATACTACAGAAAGTACTATTCTTTGTAACCTGCTACATGTCTACCAGTTAACTGAGTTGGCAACTCTGCATATTCTGTTATTTTCGCAGTCTTGAATGTACTAGAGAGCATCATTTTATCAATATAATTCTGTGATTAAACCATACCAGCAGGTGAACACAAAGTTTCCTGCTTACCTCTTTTAGATTAGCATGGCGGCCAAGGAAAATAAGACTGAAAGTGAGCACTGTCATTCTGTCATTCCATAAAAATGTCTTCCTAAATAGGTCGGCCAAATGCTGATATCAACAGAACCAGTTAAAGTCAGAGAGAAGAGCATTTGTTACCAATATGAGTCAATGCCCTTGGATAATCAGTGAGGGATGTTTACCCAGGAATAGGTTTGATATGTTCTTTATCATTCATTACAAACACACAGGTCATCACATCATAAATGGTGCCCGAAGCCACAGAATCAAAGAAAGACAAATAGATGTGCAGTTCTTAACAGCACCTGCAAAACAATAGATTTTTGATGTTTCATGTTTCAACTGATGGAATTTGATTTGTTCATCTCCTTCCTGTTTCTTATTTTCTCATGGCTAAGCATATGACTCAGATTTACTTTAAACTTTATAACAGTGGGAAAAATCTAAAATCTAGATTACCTACAGTCATCATTTTCTACCAGCTGCAGTAATCTGTCATGCTTATAGCATATACAGTTACAGCTTCCATTTGATATTTCCGAAGCAATAAAACTAGAGTATCAGGAACTGTCATTTTATTCATACTTTGACAAGGGAATGTAAAGATCTTATGATCATTTTCATACTTCAAGGCCTTCCAGTTACAAGAATGTTGGCCATTATACCAAGGAGACCTCGTTCTTCAGAGTACACATTCCATGGCACACCTGAAAACTAACTGATACTGATTTTCTAGCAAAGTAACAAAGTGGAGGAACTGCTTACAGAAACTAGTTGTATCATTTCTACCATCTGCAAGTAGTTAAAGCAAATATTTCAGGAATTTTATTTATACACACACACACACACACAGACTCACATACAGGCGCGCGCACACACACACACACACAAAGGTGCACACATGCTCGCGCACACACACAGCACACACACACACACACACACACACACACACACACACACACACACACACACACACACACACACACACACACACACACACACACACACACACACACAATTTAGAGTGTTAAATTGTGCACCAGCATTAACTTTCATTTGCTGTAATTGGTAACGCCAGGTTGAAAAAGCTCATGTGAGGATGAACACTTAATATGTATGTGACAGGAAATACCAAAAACATCCAAATCTCAAAACCCAAAACTCTAGAGTGCAACTTACAAAGCTACATTTATTCTGAGGAAGAATAAATATCCTACAGAGTTGAAGGGTTTACTGTGTCATTTTAGGTCACTTCCTTAGAGTGAAGAAATGAAGCATGGTGTAATTTCCAGGTAGAGTAGCTTAGTATAATGGCATTCATTAAATTAATAAATGGCTTCACACAACAGTTCTGTTCATGTGTAGATTTAATTATGAAATTTCTGTCCTATTGGAGTGGAAACTGCAGAGCTCTATGCATGGGAGAGGACCAGACAAAAATAATAACATTAATTTTTGCTCATAGAAAGTACAGTATATCTACAGAGTTGATATGCACAGCCCTACAGAAAAACAATCCTTTTTTTCTGATATATTGATATACCTATACATTCAGAACTAGAAACAGAGAACCTTATTTCCTTTTAAAAATTCTTTGCTATAATTTATTCAGATCATGAATAATTACATTAACAGACTTCTTCACTTCATTTTAAATTCTTGAGCAATTTTTGCTTTTTACAGCTCTTAACTCTGGCTGTGTCATCAGGATGGCTTTACAGTAGTCTTAGGCATGTACATCCTCTGTCTAGGTCTGGTTTTGTTGAAGAGCCAATCAAATGGAGGTACAAAGCTGATGTATCTTAATGTGTTGGTTACATCTTCATTTTGCATAATTTTTATCATTGGCCATGCCTTCACTAGCTATGATTTCTATGCCCCTCGGGATAACCCTTGCTAGTAAGCCTCAGCTGTCCTACAGATATGCCAGGCAGGTGTAGTGCTGTATTGCAGCTAAGATGTAGTGGCTAGTTCATAACTATAGACCAGAAGAAAACAGTATACAGAAAAGAAAAAGTGATGCATGCAAACCTTCACCCAGGCATTGCTGTTCCATGCCAGACTGGCCACACTCTGCATCAGACATAAACTACCTAAATAACAGAGTACAAAAAGCATGGCACAGTTTTCATCATATTCAGGTTTGGGTAGGGTCATGGACAATTGCAAGAGTGCTTGGTAAGTGTGAACATAATTTGATGTTGCAGGTGCCAGACCTGTGGATATGGGTACAGACCTCTCAAATGTCCCAATTTTGGAAGAACATACCAATTTTCAGACCTGATTTACCTCTGCATGTCATATACATATCTTTGGAAGTATGTCCCTATTTTCAGGTTTGATTTACCACTCCACACAATTTTCTGAATACAGATATCACACTTGATTTTTGAAGCTGTCTAGTCCACAGAACACCACACTACAGGATCAACATACCTATGGCACCAATAATTGAAAGAAAGAGGATGCATACCTTTCATCTGTCTATTTCAGAAGCAAAATTAAATTACCTTGTGTAGTGTGTGTGTCTTTCGGCTTTTCCCGGTCAGGGGTCGCCACAGCGGAACTCCGGTCCGCTAATTATTGGCAGTGGAGTTTCACATGCTGGCTTGTCGGGCCTAACGCACAACCTTCAACGAAGGAACGCCCATTCACACATGTGGTCACACACAGTAGACGCTTTAACTGAGAATCGAACGGGCAACGTCTAACTGTGAGGCGACAACGCTACCGCAGCACCACCACCGCAGCCAAATTACCTTGTGTAGTAGAATTTTGTAATGCAGTTCATTGTCTGCATATTTTACATTGTCTTGATGATTTGTTTATATATTTCCATCATTTTTGTCATGCTCTATTTTTTAAAAGTGGGTTTTTAAATAGTATCCCACATTCCTATTAGAAGCAAAAAAAGCTATGTGCTATTTTGTATTCATATTTTATACTAATTATCTGGCCAGAATTTTGGATGAATGTACATACTTTTCTAGGGTTGAATGGATTGTGGGTGGGCCACACTGTGTATGAAAGAGGCGCACTGTCTTCAGTGCTGTGTGCATGTGTGTGTGTGTGTGCGTGTGTGTGTGTGTGTGTGTGTGTGTGTGTGCGTGTGTGTGTGTGTGTGTGTGTGTGTGTGTGTGTGTGTGTGTGTGTGTGTGTGTGTATGTGTGAAGCTTGGTCTCATGGAACTCTGATTGTATGTGTACTGGAATACAGCTCCAGTAGATGATCCAGCACTGTAGTGAGCTCTAACAGCTAGGTCACGGGCACCCACAGAAGATTTCTGTACAGAGCAAGGATGTCATCATCTACAGGACAATCCTCTCCTGGGAAGGTCACAGGACTATTTAGAGGGATGATGCTGAATGGAAGTAGTAGTGGCTCCTGCCATGAATCCACTTTATATAAATCCTTACCTGCATAGACATCCATGTCATACTGTATGTCCATTACTAGATGGTGGAGTGGATGTGGTGGTACTACATGTGCCTGACTTTGGCCTCACTCTGCCATGGTGAAGTTACAGTCGGAGGTAAGCCAGACACATGAACTGTGTGTCTGCAAGAATCACTGGATGCAAAAGGGTAACTACTTGTTGCAAAGTTCCTATGTTTCATGTCCACGATGTTGCACATTTGGTCCATGTACTCTTAGATGTCATCACACACACACCCTGAGTAAAAACACTTACCAGGCCAGTAAGGAATGTAGTTTTGCTAACCTTTGCCTGTGCATACTCTGAGTCACTTCCATCAAGACAGCTAGCTTAAGTGTTGAGCTGTATCAATGACATGAATGGCCACCAATACAATGTCCACTCCTTTCTTTCATGTGTTCAATGGAGCTTGTGGTAATCAAGGAGTGCACAGTAGGACAGACATCCCTTCCTGGTAAATCTGTATGTCACATTCTGTTTTTGTGTGTCCTCCTGTTTTGCGTGGGTTCTACAGGTGCAGACACTAGGTCTGTACATATGGGTGGGGATGTAGATGACACATTGTCAATGCCCAGCACTGACATTGTGACCTCTGGCCATGAAGAACATTGGCTGCAATTGTGATTAAAGTCTAGCACATCTGCAGCATCAGGCAGTAGTACATCCAAATTGTAGGAATCTGATAAAACATCACCATTAAAGACATCAAAGGAAATTACATACACACTAGGTAAGCCCCAACACCAATACTTCACTCTCAGTGACTGAATGCATGCTATTTTACAGAGTAGAATAGCAGAATATTAGGTGACATACATTATGCTGGAGGTCTTTGAATCTAAAGTCCTTATGTTCCTGTAAGAAAATATAATAATGCTTTTAATCTATACTTAACAACACATATACCCAGTATTTAGAATGCTGCTGAATATTCATGTACAATCTCTAATCAAAGTGCAATCTGCAATCCACCAAGAGTCACACAAAGCACATATACATACACCAGTAACACCTCCCTATCACATTGCCTTCCTGTTATTCAGTTAATTTGATTTACTTATTTTTCCTTTTTTGACTGAGTTAGTCCTGCTTGGCTAGAGACCTCTTTTCAGGGGAGACCTAAGGTGGTATTTCTTCGACTATGGAAATTTTGATTAGGGCATCAGAGAACTTCCCCTACTCTTGGTAGTAGCGGGAAGAGCTTGTGTGTAACACATCCTGACTTCCTGTTCTCTCACCAGTCATGGAGGTGGTCCAGAGGAACAGGGGAAAAAGCATGGTTGCTGACAGCCAAAGCTTTTTGGAAGGGAAGTGTGTTGAAAATGGAGAAAAGCTGGTAGAATCACTACCAGAATTGTTTTCAGGCAATTTGGAAGTAGAAAAAACATTGTCTGCTGATGGTGAGCTTGGGAATGAGATGGAACTTAATCTGGTGGTGAAGATGGATTCAGAAGAAGTTTTTTCAGAAAAAAAATGTTTGAAGAGGCAGAATCGAATGTGTTATTTTAAACCTCCAGTCGGGACGGTTGTGGGATAAGTATCTGGAAGAGCTAATTAGCAAAGAGTGAGCCTAAAACTGGAGCTGCTGTATCCTAGACTGACATTATTGAAAAAATAAAAGAGGGAGAAAAAGAGAAGAAAAAAAGCCAGAGAAGGTTCCAGAAAAAAGTCCTATGCTCAAAACAGAGGAAGAAAGAACCAAGGAGAAGACAGAAATTAAAAAAAAAGTTGTTGTTTGACTGAGCAGTAAAAAAAAAATTCCTGGACAGTGTGAAAGTGTGACAACAAAATATGTGATTTATGTGGTCAGGAAGGCCATAATACAAAGAAATGTGAGGTGAAATGTAAGAAATGTGAGGTGAAATGTAAGAAATGTGATAATGCGGGACATTCATGGTTAGAATGTGAGGTAGAGATACAGGAAAATGGAAAAGAAAATGAAAATGAACATGAAAATGGAAGATGAAATTATACAAGAAAAATGATTTAGAAAATATTGTAGAAGAGCACACAACACAAGAGAAAAACATAGAAATTATATCTAAATGTAAGGGTAAAGACAAGGAAAAAGAAAGAGAGACAGAGGAAACAAGTAGAGAAGAGCCAGAGTTGCAGATAAAAGGCAAGAGAAATTCAATAGGAAAGAGAGTTAGTGAAAGAAAAAGAACATTTAAAATTATAAAAGTTAAAGAAAATAAGTATGGTAAGAAAGGTAAGGGATAAGAAATGTATTTCAATAACTGTTCTATGAAGCTGAAAATATTAGTTTTAAACATGAACAGTATGAAGAATGTTAAATGTGGAATTAATATCTGACAATGGTGTGCTGCAGTAGATGTTCAGGTAATAGTGTTAGAAGACATTAGAATATTAGGAAGAAAAGGCTGCAAACAGAAGAATTTTGGAATGGTACAGTTATTTGGAAAATAGACAAAGAAATATGCTCAGGTATATGCATGTTATGCCAAGAAAATATAAAAATATTGCATACTACAATAGTAGAACTGGGTCAAATAACAATAGTAGATATAAGATGAAAAATATGCATATAAGCAAATAGCTTTATATGCATATGTAACAAAAAAAAAAAGAGAAACAATGTTTAAAAGTATACTTAATTATGTCAGTGTTAACATGCATATAATGAGATGGGATTTTAATTATAATTTAAGAAATAAAGAGAATGGTGATGTTAAAATGATTACTGAAATTATGAAGAGTAGAAAATTAAAAAATATGGGAAAATAAACACTGGACCTATAAAAGAAATGAAATTAAGACAGAAATTGAATATTTCTTGATATCAGAATGTCTAAAAATTATACAAAAAGAAATTAAATATACTGTTTTTTTTGGGTCTATATTAGAACATCGAAGTTTCAAAACTTTGAATGTTCTAATATCGACCCCTATTCAGCAAAAGCTAAAAACATCGAACATACAGAACAGCAAACTTTTTCCTAGGAAACAAATTTGCTGTTCCAAAACATATGCACACAACACAAGCACACCAAACAAACAGCAATCTACACACATACACCTAAAATCTTACACCTAACCCTACACTAAACTATACATACACCACTAACTATCCACTTACCTTAACCCAAACCCTAACCCTAAGGTCCATCACTATCGCACACTCACCTCACCCACTCCCTAATCCTAACTCACCTACCCCACCCTAACCCTCATGTCCCCACAATCGCACACATACCTAACCTGCCCTAACCCTCACGTCCACACAATCGCACACATACCTAACCCGCGCCCTAACCCTAACTCACCTAACCCGCCCTAACCCTCATGTCCACACAATCGCACACATACATAACCCGTCCTAACCCTCACGTCCACACAATCGCACACATACCTAACCCACACCTTAACCCTAACTAACCTAACCCATGCTCAATCGCACACTTACCAGAACCTGACCCGTAACTTTCCACCACAGCACTGAAAATACCGAAGCAACAGAAACGAACAACCAAATTCTTTCCCTAGAAAAAAATTTGGTTTTCTGTAGCTTCGATATTTTCAGCATTCACTGAATACGGGTCGATATTAGAACATTCAAAGTTTTGAAACTTCGATGTTCTAATATAGACCCATTTTTTCTGATCATTTGGCGATTTGGCTAAGAATTCATGAAAATAAGGTGTATATTAAAATAGAAAAAGGTAAAAAGAGTAAATGAAAAAAGACTTAGACTCAGAAGAAAGAAAAGAAATTATAGAATTATGGCAACAACATATTGGTATGAGAAAATTTGGTAGATTCCATTTAAAAAGACATTTAAAAAAAAGTATTTTTATAATGCGCAAAAAAAAAAAGAAAAAAGAAAAAATGGAATATAAAATCCTCAGGGTTCAGTAAGCTAACATTTCCATGCAGGAATTGTGTAGCCATTCCAGCAAGGAATATGGTCGCCGAGTGATTCAGTAAACAGGCCTGGGGATGTGCACAAGCCAGGAAACACTATTCTGTCACGGACATGACTGGATTATGCTAATGACCTAATTTGCTGTTGAAAACCATGCAAATAAGGTCAATTAGTGATCCAGTAAGCAGGCAGGCAGAAATGGAGACATGACAGCTCAAACCAAACCATGTATTCCAATCCTTAGGCATGCCAATGGCCAAATATATGGCCATTAGCATGGAAAAGTGTTGCAAAATTATAAAAATAAATGTTTTTTTTGCCAATCTCGGCTGTTTAAGCATAAGGCAGCTGCGCACAAACGGAATTGTGCTGAAAATAAAAATAATGTGAAAAGGCAATTTTAAGTGAAATCTGCATTTTGCCATTATAGTCTATGGCATGCATAAACAAAACAATAACAGGGAACAGTGGTTACTAAGGGGAAAGGCTCTGGAGTACTGCTGTAACTAAGGACTAAGGCAGGTGCTATAAGGCAGTGGTGTAAGCAGGAGGAGCAGCAGACATGAAAAGGGTGTGTGTCATGCTTAGTGTAAGCACATTGGAGCTCCACGTCTCCCAGATGAGCTTAGCTAAGCACAGCTAAACAAGGGGATGTATCTGAGGCTGTATTGACATATTACATGAAATGAAGAGTGTGTTCATGTCCAGGGGAGGGCAATTTCCCATTGTTTACCTTAGATAAATGGGATTGTGTGGCGCACACCGGTTCTAAACCAAAAAAAAAAAAAAAAACAGAAATAGCAGGACTGTTTACATTATTTGGACACTGGGTTTGCACAGCATGCCTCGGTGCTTAAAATGGGTGGAAATGGAAGGGAAAAAAGGGAAAAAGGGGAAAAAAAAGGAAATAGCAGAATACAAGTAATCAAGTACAAATAACATAGCTGGCAGCTGGAATGCATCATAGTCAGCCAATCATACAGGCAGTATCTGCAGTACAACAGTATAAACTATGCAAACATCTTACAGTCTGGCTTTACCCACAAACTCTGCACCATTGGTGTACACATGCAGAGGAACTTTAACCGAAAACATTTTAGGGGCTGCCATTGCTTTGATCCATCAGTATGTGCTAGAGGCTGAGGGCAGTGAGGAGGATAATGCTGACAACAGACCGAGGAGAAGGAAAAGAGTGTTCAGACCCAGGGTAACTTACCAGGGGCTAAATGATCTGGAAATAGAGGGCTACAGGGTGGACAGAGACATACTGCAGCAAATCATCGAGCTGTGCTGGCCTCAACTCGGACCCAGAGCCAACAGAGGGGAACCCATCAAAGTGGATACCAAGGTATGTGTAGTCTTAAGAATACTAGCTACAGGTACTTTCCAAAGACCTACTGGGGACATCATGAGGGTCTCACAGGCATCTGCACCCAAGGTACTCCACCAGTTCCTGGATGCCATCCTACCACATGCTGGTGAGCACATTTACTTCCCCAACACCTGTGAGGAGAGGACTAGCAATATGCATGTCTTCCACCATGTAGCAGAATACCCAGAGGTACTGGGTGTGATAGGCTGCATGCACATCAAAGCACCACCCGATGAACAGGGTAGGGTCTACATAAACTGCAAGGGCTTCCCCTCCATCAACTGCCAGGTTGTGGGCAATGCCCAGGGCATTATCATGAATGTGTGTGCTGGCAGCCCTGGAAGTTATCACAACTCCCACATCTGGCATTCGTCACAGCTGTACCAGGCATTTACCAGTGGGGACATCCAGTATGGCCATCTGATGGGGGATGCTGGCTATGCACTGGAGCCCTGGATGATGACACCTATCAGAAATGCACACACATCCAATCAAGATCACTATAATGAGGCACACACACAAACCAGAATCATTATTGAGCATGTGTTTGGGATGCTCAAGTCACGGTTCCGCTGCCTTGACATATCTGGTAGAGCTTTGCAGTACTCTCTAGCCACATGTGCACACATGTTCATAGTATGTGACATGCTACACAATATGATCCTGCAGAAACAGCTGCAGCAGGAACAGCTTGGGGAAGGACCACATAGTCTTCCAACATTGCCAAGGTCCCCACAGGCACAGAGTGACTCAGAAGAGGAAGCCTCTGAGTCTGCTCCCATAGGCAAACAGAGGCATGCCCAGTATGCCCAAGCCTTGGATAATAGGCAATGCATAGCACACATGCTGACGCTGTAAGGACCCAGGGGTTGACACCTCTCTCTCTGACTCACACATAGAGTAAAATGGATGACACACACATCACATTACCTGTAACTTACCATATATAGGCAGTGTACTGTGTGCATCCAATATAGGCAGCCCTTAAGCACCATCCTCACAACTGCCACAGGCATAAGGTAAGTCAGTCTTCTTAACAATAAATTAATAGATTACTATGTTTTGGTAGCATATCTATTGTAATGCTGCATTCATGCAAGGGAATGGGGTGGCCTACTGGGATAGCAGCAGACAGCTGACAGCTATGTGGGACACCAGGAAATCTCTGCACAATACTGGCTTTCCCACACAATGCAGTATCATTTAAGGTGACAAATCCCACTGCAGCATATGTGGGGGGGCAACTAAGGGGGGTCATAGGTCACATGCATGGATGTCACTGTGGGGATCCCATACTCACCCCCAGACTCACACAGCAAGTCAGCCATAGAAAACCATAAAGGAATGTCTGGCAAAGACACACAAATGGAGGCAATGATACCCCCCTACAGACTTACATGGTGATATCACAGCATGCCTTGCATTTCAAGTAAGACTCTGAAGGGTAAGAAGTCTGAAACTCAATTGTATGCCAGTACAATCTAACCTATAGTCTCTAGTGATATGCCTCTATTCTCCAAGACAGGGCACAATACTATGCTAAATAGAACCAAAATGCAAAGCCAATTTCAGCACAGTCTGTGCAAATGTGTACTGTTGACAGGTGTACCCCCCACACCCATATTCACATAGAAATGCAGTAACATGTAAGTTTGTAGGGTAATAGCAGGAGACTACACATTTCCAGGGCTGTCCCAATCAACATGGATAACTTGTTGCATGTCCACAATATGCAGGGGTCAATGAGCTATGCATATGTGTGGGGGATACTGTCAGGATGTAGCCAGCAGCTTCTCATGGCTGTTGTGTCCTAGTGTGCCTAGGTAAAGTACTGTGGTAGACAGGGCCATGCTCCATGAAATGCAGTGCCAACTATTTTGCATGTCAGTTACACCTATGGTGGGAGTTGTACACACTGTCCAGATGTCAATATCCATTATTGCTGGGAAGCTGGACAGGTCATGTACAGGGGGCCACACATATGAACAGTACACAGGTTGGAGTAACCTACATAGTGCCTACCATACCTCACAACTGTACAGACCTTTCGCAAAATGTACACAGGTTTGCATCATATTTGTGATGTCTTTATTCTGAAATAGTGGTTGTCTGGCAAATCATTGGCAAACCATGAAGGTCTAAAGTCAGAAAATATTGACAGATTGTACTGTCTCAGACTTCATACCCTATAGAAAAATGCATGCTAATGCAAAATCTGTTATTGTATCCCTCTTCCAGGTTTGTAAGGCCAATAGTTACAATGATTCATATATTTAGGCCTCTGTCACCCAATTACTCATGGCTTTGTCCAGATGTCTGGGTCACATACATAAAGAGGTATGGTGCCTAGTAACACACCTGTGCTTTCTGCTACTTACCATTGTCACCCCAGGATGATCCACTGCCTGGCAGCCTGGGAACATATGAGTGACAGAACGCACTGCCTTGCTACAGATGGCCTGCATCAGTCTCACATGGCCTACAGGCTTCTGACAAAGACCCGTGCCTCACCCATAGTGCCTTTGTAGGGAATGTCATGGGGTCCATACTACCAACATAACAGAGTTGACAAAATGCAAATGTAAGGCCATGCTGCTAAATGCTAATAGCATACCTCTCAACCTTGTAGAGGAAGAAATCTGGACAAAGATATATGTAATTGGTGGGATAAAGGCCCAATTATAGGGATACATTTGAAATATTCCTCTCATAATGTCAGAAAGTTGATAGAATAACATAAGGGGTGTGTAGTGGCATGGATGTTATGAAGGGTGTGAAGTCTGAAACTCCAATGTTCTGTCAGTATTCCCTGACTGCAACCCTGAGTGATTCGCAACAAATGTGCTAGAAAACAACTATGTTAAGGGAAACCGACCAGATATATGAGGCATGAATCTGGATAATTTGTGAGAATCTGTACAGCTGACAGGTATGGCCACACCAGGATATGACCCTTCAGGTAAGAAGAATACTGCACAACCAGGAGATTCCCAGCTAGCATATCACCAAGGTGCTGGACCTTTTACATAGCTTCATCAGTCAATTGGCCATAGATACACCTCCTAATTGGCTGGATTGTGCAAGAATGTCTAGCCTTTACCTCATAATATAGGTCTGTGCATCATCCAGCTTGTATTGCTCTGGTAAATAACTGTGATGATCCAATTATATCTGTCAGTAGGTAAAGACACAATGCTGTACAATGTCAAACATTACATATGTCAGAAAATGTCTGCTAAAACAAACCCTGTAACTCAAGCAACTCATACATTGATATGAGCAATAGTTACGGTACTCCCCTATGTTTAGCCATTGTTTTCCCATATTGGCAACCTATCTCCAGATATCTTGCACAAACAGGTTGCAAGGTATGGCTGTAGCACACAACACCCCAGACTGGAGTACAACTACCCCTGGAATAGATTCCCACACTTACTATAGAAGGTCATACTGAGCATGCTCCTACACTTAGAGAAGTGAAGCCCATGTCTGAAACCACATCGGACTATATATCTCTGTATTGTGCAAATGTCTTTGCATACACACAGCTATGTAAACCTGTCTCCATACACACCCCATCAGACAGGATTACCCACAGGCATCTGTAGTTGGCACATATGTGGTATGTCTACATCTGTTGTGTGTGATGCACACACACACACACACACACACACACACACACACACACACACACACATATATATATATATATATAGATAGATAGATAGATAGATAGATAGATATATGGGCAACATAATAAAATATGTCAAGCATACACACATAGACATGAGGAAGAGAGGGACAGACAGTGATAGAGTAAGACACACACACAGAGTGAGTCATACATAGGGATACCCTGAATGGCATAAAGTGATGTCCTACTGCAGATAGTTGCATATCAGTTGTAACCACTGGCATATATCAGCATGAAGATGAGATTCATTCTCTAATGTTACTAAGGTGGGGTTGGAATATCACATCACCTACGTGTGTGTGTGTGTGTGTGTGTGTGTGTGTGTGTGTGTGTGTGTGTGTGTGTGTGTGTGTGTGTGTGTGTGTGTGTGTGTGTGTGCGTGTGTGTGTGTGTGTGTGTGTGTGTCTGTAGGTGTAAGTATTATGATGCCTTACCCACCCAGTGCACTTCTCATTACCCTACTTTACATCTGCTAATGTCATTCACCTTAGAAGTACCTTTGGACTGGCTTCAGTCCTGTAAGCTCTATAGTGCGTGTGATAACTGTATAACACTATCATACAAATAACTAGATAGGAATGGGTTCTAATCACAGTCCTGGCATAAGTAACAGTGGCAGTGTGTGTGTGGGGGGTGTAGGAATAAGTGTTTTAGTCCATTCCCAACAAGTACACCTCCCATTGCCCTATTTTACAAGATCTGCTGATGTCATTCACTGTAGAAGTACTGTTGGTCTGTGATGTGTGCGATAAAGTACAGTTTGTACACTTACCATAAATGTAGATGTTCAAGTGTATTCACTGTTGCAGTCATCACCTGTGGGTTATCCCTGCTGTGGTAGCCCTTGACAAGCCCAAATACCAGAGTCAATGTTTTTCTGTGTCGGCTGCTATTGCTTTCTGACTGATGCCAGGTTGTCAGTGCTATAAAGGGAGACAGCCAATGCCATTACATCAGTTTTTCTTGCCCTAACCAGTCAGAGGGCCAAGTAAATATGGTAAAGTGGTCCTGATGGCTAAAAGCACCATTAGAAGCTTATGTCTCCCTAAAAAAAGAAGACATAAGGGGGAAAGAGGGAGGGAAACCAGGACTGCAACACTGAATAGACTCGAATATCTACATTTATGATAAATGTACACAGCTGTACTATGTTCTTCGTGTTTCACTGCTGCAGTTATCACCTGTGGGAGGATTCCCAAAGCTGAGTAAAGGGGTGGTAGGATTAGTAATAGACCTTGGAATGGATCAGCATGCCCTGCAGAACTGCAGAGGCAAACCCTGCCATAGCCTTAGAAAATAGAGGTAGGTGGTAATGCTTGGTAAAGGTATGGACAGAAGTCCAGGTGGCGTCTTCCAGGATGTCCCTGGTGGGAACTCCTCTGAGGAATGCTGTGGAAGTGGAGGCTGCCCTAGTGGAATGGGTTTGAATAGACTTAGGGGATTCCCATGTAATCTGTAGCAGAAATGGATACAGTATGATATCCATTTGGAAATGGTTTGTTTGGAAAAGGGCTTCCTCTCTGCCCTTGGAACAAAGCTAAGAAGTAGTTTGTCTGTTTTCTTGAAGGGTTTAGTATAGTCCAGATAGTATATGAGCTGTCTGTGCACATCTAGTGAGTGCAGAAGTCTTCCCCCCTTGTTTTGAGGGTTAGGAAAGAAGGTAGGGTAGATGTATGGCCTGGTTGAGAGTCACTTTAGATACCACCTTGGGCATAAAGGAGGGATTATTCCTCAGGGAGACCCTGTCTGCATGGAAGATGATGAAGGGCTCAATGACCATCAGTGCCTGAAGTTATGAAACCCTTCTGGTTGAGGTGATAGCTAGGAAAAAAGCAATCTTCCAGGAGAGGTATCTTAGTTCCTTTGAAGTAGCAGGTTTGAAGGGTGGTAAGTTTAGTTTTTCCAAAACATATTTCAGGTCCCAGGCTGGAGTGGATGGCCTTCTGGGAGGTTTGATATTAGAAGCCCCTCTGAGGAATTGTTTAATCAAAGGATGGGAGAACAGGGGCTGTTCTTTATCAAAATGAGCTGAAATGGCTGAGACGTGGATCTTAATAGAGAAGAAGGAAAGGCAACTTTTAAGTAGCTCTGCTAGGTAGTCCAGGATAAGAGGGATGGAAGGTTGTGAGGTATTTCCCCCTCTGGACTGGCACCTCTTCTGCTTTTACTCCAAACAAGTAGTCCTTATCCAGGGGTGCACCAAGTAATTTAGATTTGACATGATCAGGGAGTGGTTGTTCCTTCAACCATGCATGCCTCCTAATGACAGAGCCTGACACTGCTGCCTTGTTTGAGACTTCTAGAGCATCATATCCACAGTGTAATGTGTATTTGGCCACTTGACAAGTAGAGTGCAGTAAATCTGCTAACTCTTTTGAATTAGCACAGTCAGGAAAAGCTGAAACTTTAGTTTTAATAGTTCCAAAGTGTGTTGTTGATATTTTTACATGTGGTACTGAGAGTTGAGTGCTCTGGTAGCTATGTTTGCAGAAACATATGCTTTTTTCCCCTATCTGTCCAGAGCTCTGGAGTCCTTGTCAGAAGGAACAGGATTCTTTACAGAACTAGCCTTAGCTCCTTTTGGGCCCTGTGTAATGACTTCCAGGTCTGCAGCAGGATTTCTGGTACTCTGTAATATCTGTCAGGTTTTCTGGGAGCAGGTGGGAGGGCATCAGGAGATAAGCTGGATTCATGGAAGACATCATCCACCACCTCTAAAACTGGGGGGATGGCCAAGGGTCTGTCCTGGGGCAGGTCTAGAAACTCTCTTAGTCTTTTCATAGACTGAGGGAAGTCCTGGGATTCCCAGCATAAATGTTCCCTGAGGGTGTGAAAGGTTTTCCCAAAGGAAAGATCTTCTAGTGAGGAGGCAGAAGGAATGGATTCCTCTGCATCTGAAGCCTCAAAAGCAGTCAGAGGTTGTTGTTCCTCTTAAAAATCTGAATAATCCAACTCCTCAAAATCCTGCTCTGTCAGTATTTCAAGAGAAAGGTCTCTTTTCCTTTTAGAAGTTGTGGCCTGACTACCCCTGATAAGGGTGATAAGATCTTCTGCCATTTTAAGCATTTGAGCTTGGGGAGGTGGAGCAGGAGTAAAATGGTGGCTAGAGGTAGATTTCCTAGGAGTGGCCTTGCCTCTAGGCCTAAGAGTATCCATAGGTCTGAGAGAAACGGTAGTCGGACGAGAAGACATCGGTTTTCATCTAGATTCGGTAGTGCAAAAAACCTCCTTGGAAGCCGGTGCCTGTGTCGCGGCTCATGACTCAACTGAGGCAGAGACAACCAAAGGCTCAGAAGACGAAAAAGATTTCTGCAGCATACTGGACACCGAAAGGGTCTCAGTAGAGGCCTGCAAAGTTTTCGGATCAGCCATCAGGGTCTGCAAAGGCACCTCACTGAATTCTGGAGAACTAACGACCTGCTTAGTGGTAGAGTCGTCAGAAGGCCTAGCCTTTGTGTGGTCTGTCTCTATTTTTATCCTTTCATTTTTTCAGAATGTCTATGGATAGCTGTCTGAAGAATGTTATTTCAGAATGTGAAGATGGAAGATGAAAATACTGGCTACAATAAGAGCTCTACGACAAATAGGTCTCTCATTAAAGAGGGCACAAAACCGGCAACAGGGGACATTGTGGTACGGGCCTAAACAAGTGATGCAGTATGAATGGAAGTCTCAATGTGGGATTTGCTTTCCACAGGTGAGATAATTGTTAACTTTTTCGGACATCGGTTAGTGCAAGAAAAAAGGATCCCCAACAGGATACTTAGCTTTAGACATTTTCAGCTGTAATTCAAACTCCGGAAAATGTCAAGGCAAGAAACAAACCAAGTTAATGAAAAAACTGGCAGGAAGGGTCCCAAGGAATGCCAAACACAAAAATGTTGAATAAAACCAAACTTTAATGCTGAATAAATCCAATAAAATCGATGTATAAATCCAGTAAAATCGATGTGAGCACTTTCATTAAAACAATGTTAACTTCATCAGACAAGAGTCAATGTGCACAGCCAATGTTTAAATATATTTTAAAACCTTCTAACACATTCTGATTGGACACAGAAAAAGAGGGTTTTAAAATATATTTAAACATTGGCAACGTTTGCTTTTATTCAACGTGCTTGGTGTTTTTTGGGACCCTTCCTACCATTTTTTTTTCATTTACTTGTAATTCAAACTCTAGTAGAGACCACCCAGCACACTTGCAAACTGCTTCTGCTATGGGCTCCACAGCAAGAAAGACTTGATGTAATAATGTTGGCTGCCTCCCTTTATAGCATTGATGACCTGACGTCAGTCAGCAAGTGACAGCAACCAACACAGAAAAACATTGACTCTGGTATTTGGGCCAGCTGAACACTACCACAGCAGGGATGACCCACAGGTGATGACTGTAACAGTAAAACACGAAAAACATCTGCATAATGCTATAGTACAAATAACTATTTAGGGAGGGGTTTTAATCTTAATCCTGCCAAATGTAAAAGTGTGTGTGTTTGTGTGTCTGTGGGTTAAAGGTTTTGAGCCTGTTCACTCTCAATACATATCCTATTGCCCTACTTGAGCAGTCGTGCTGATGTCAGTCACCTTAGAAGTACCTTTGGGTAACCTGCAGCCCTACAAGCTCTGTGGCACATGTGATAATTGCATAACACTACAGTACAAATAAATAGGTAGGAGTTTTAATTTCAGTTGTGGCAAATATAAATGTGTATGCATCTGCAGGTTAAAGATTTTGAGCCCATTCACTCCCAGTAAACTTCCCATTGCCTTACTTTACAAGATTTGCTAATTGCATTCACCTTATAAGTACCTTTAGAGTGGCCTTAGTCCTGTAAGCTTTAAAGCATGTGTGATAAATGCATAACAGTATAGTACAAATAACTATTTAGGTAGGGGTTCTAATCTCAGTCCTGGCAAATGTGAAAGTGTGTGTGTCTGTAGGTTAAAGATTTTGAGCCTGTTCACACCCAGTACACTTGCCATTGCACTACTTTAGCAGTCCTGCTGATGTCAGTCACCAAGCTCTGTAGCACATGTGATAATTGTGTAACATTGTAGTACAGACAACTAATTAGGTAGGAGTTCTAATCTCAGTCCTGGCAAATGTAAAAGTGTGTGTGTGTCTGTAGGTTAAAGGTTTTGAGCCTGTTTATACCCAGTACACTTATCATTGCCCTACTTTATCAGTCCTGCTGATGTCAGTCACCTTAGAAGTACCTTTGGGCAACCTGCAGCCCTACAAGCTCTGTGGCACATGTGATAATTGTGTAATACTGTAGTACAAACAACTAGTTAGGTAGGAGTTCTAATCTCAGTCCTGGCAAATGTAAAAGTGTGTGTGTGTCTGTAGGTTAAAGATTTTGAGCCTGTTCACACCCATTGCCCTACTTTAGCAGTCATGCTGATGTCAGTCACTTTAGAAGTACCTTTGGGCAGATTACACCTCTACAAGCTCTGTGGAGTGTGCGACAATTGCATGACGCTATAGTACAAATTATTTAGGTAGGGGTTCTAATCTCAATCCTTGCAAATATAAAAGTGTGTCTGTCTGCAGCTTAAAGATTTTGACTCTGTTCACACCCAGTACACTTCCCATTGCCCTACTTTACAATATCTGCTAATGTCATCCACCTTAGAAGTACCTTTGGACTGGGCTCAGTCCTGTATGCTCTATAGCGTGTGTGATAACTGCATAACACTTTTGCCCTACTTTACAAGATCTGCTAATGTCATCCACCTTAGAGGTACCTTTGGAGTGGGCTCAGTCCTGTGAGCTCTATAGTGTGTGTGATAACTGTATAACACTATAGTACAAATAACTATTTAGGTAGGGGTTCTAATCTCAGTCCTAGCAAATGTAAAAGTGTGTGTGTTTCTGTAGGTTAAACGTTTTGAGTCTGTTTATACCCAGTACACTTGCCATTGCTGTATGTCAGCAGTCCTGCTCATGTCAGTCACCTTAGAAGAACATTTGGGTGACCCACAGCACCACAAACTCTGTGGCACATGTGATAATTATGTAACACTATAATAGAAATAACTAGCTAGGCAGGGGTTCTAATCTCAGTCCTGACAAATGTGAGTGCATTTGTGTGTGTATATGTGTAGGTTAAAGTATTTTGTGACCTCTCTCACCCAGTACATCACCCATTGCCATACTTTACAAACGCTGGTGATGTTCCTCACCTTAGAAGTACCTTGGGACACCCTTTACCCTATAAGCTTCATGCTGTGTGCAATAAATGTATATAACTGTATTAGCAGTAACTAGATAGGTAGGGGTTCTAATCTCTGCCCTGGCAAGTGTGTGAATCATATCCATTTGGGGGGGTTAGGTTTTGCAATTTTTTGCTGTTGCCCACCCAGTACACATCCCGATAAGTGTACACACCCCTGTTAACATGCCAGGATTTTCTGATATATAACATGAGACCACATAAATCATGTCATAATGATTCTCACCTTTAATGTGAAGTATAACCTGTGCAATCCAATTGAAGAACAAACACATCTGTTAGGGGTAACATATAGAAAATGAAATACGTACAATAGGCTGGTTGCATGAGTGTACACACCCTTAAACTAATACTTTGTTAAAGCACATTTTGATTTAATTACAGCAGTCAGTCCTCTTGGGAAGGTGTCTATCAGCATTGCACATCTTGGCTTAGCAATATGTGCACACTCTCCCTTGCAGAAGCCCTCCAACTCTGTCAGATTGCGAGGGCATCTCTTGTGCACAGCCCTCTTTAGGGCACCCCACATATTTTTGATTGGATGTAGGTGTGGACTCTGGCTGGGCCGTTCCAAAATGTTGATTATCTTCTGGTGAAGCCATTGTTTTCTGATTTGGATGCATGGTTTGGGTCATTGTCATGTGAAAAGGTGACATGGCATTCCTCTTCATCTACAGCTTTCTAGCAGACACCTGAAGATTTTGGGCAAAAAGGGACTAATATTTGCAACTGTTCATTATCCCCTCCACCATGGCTAAAGGCACACTTTTAACTTATGAACAGCAACCCCATAGCAGGACACTGCCATCACCATTCTTCACTGTGGGAATGGTGTTTTTTTGTTGATGCACAGTGTTGTTATTGCACCAAACAAACCTTTTGGAATTGTGGCCAGACAGTGCAACCTTTGTCTCATTACACCATAACACATTTTCCCACATGCTTTTGGAAGCTGTGATGTATTGTTTTTTTAAATTGTAGCTGGGCCTGGATGTTTTTCTGTGTAAGAAAAGACTTCCGTCTTGCAACCCTACCCCACAGTCCAGACATATGGAGAATATGAGAGATTGTTGTCACATGTAGTGCACAACCAGTACTTGCCAGAAATTCCTGCAGCTCCTTCAGTGTTGCTGTAGGTCTCTTGGCAGCCTCCCTGGCCAGATTTCATCTTGTCTTTTCATGAATTTTGGAGTGACATCCAGTTGTTTACAATGTCACCATTGTCCCATATTTTCTACACTTTTTGATGACTGTCTTCACTGTGTTCCATGGTATATCCAATGCTGTGGAAATACTTTTGTACCCTTCTCCTGACTAATACCTTTCAACAATGAGATCCCTTTGATACTTTGTAAGTTCTCTGCGAACCATGGTGTTTGCTGTAGCAGACAACCAAGTAAATGTCAGGAAAAATATACTAGGACAGCTGAACTTTATTTGGTGTTAATCAGAGTCTCTTTAATTGATGGCAGGTGAGTACTCAAGAAGATTGAATGCTGTAATTAAATCAAAACGTGCTTCAACAAAGTATTAGTTTAAGGGTGTGTACACACAATAAAGTATTAGTTTAAGGGTGTGGACACTTACGCAACCAGCGTACTGCACGTTTTTTACTTTTTATATTTTTCCCCTAACAGATTTGCTTGTTTTTCAATTGAATTATACAGGTTATAGGTCACATTAAAGATGGGAAAAGTTTTGAAATAATTTATTCTTCTTCTTCTTCTTTTAGCTTTTCCCAGTTAGGGGTCACCACAGCAGATCACCTGTCTGCTCATGATTGGCAGTGGAGTTTTACGGTGTAGAGTTGCCAACCTGGTGCCCAACCTTCCGCAGAAGGCACACACACATGCACACACTCACACCTAGGGTCAATTTGGAGTGTCCAATCCACCTACAGAATGTCTTTGGGATGTTGGAGGAAACCAGAGCACCCAGAGGAAACCCACGCGACCACAGGGAGGACATGCAGACCCCGCACAGAAGGCACCCCAGCCAAGGATCGAACCCGAGGACCTCTTGCTGTGAGGTGACAACTTTGAAATGATTTACTGTGGTCTCATTTTTTTATATCACAAAAACCTGGCATTTTAACAGGGGTGTGTACACATTTTATATCCACTGTATATACATATATATGTATAGAACAGTACCACAGATATATAATTCCCCTTATGTTGAATGACTTTCTGCATGATATGTTTGCATAAACATTACAAATTTCTACAGCTCAGATGGTGTAGAGGTATGTTGCTGTGATTGTTGTCCACAGGCCCTTAAGTTCCAGACTAGGAAATTATTACTTTTTTCATTAATGTTAAATGACCAAAATGAGTAATATGTTTGTAAAACCATTACAAATTCCCACATCTCAGATGGTGTAGTGGTGCTTTGTTGTGATTGTAGTACACAGCATCCTGGGTTTGAGACTTGGCAGTGCTGATTATTTTGTTGCCGGGTACAACGAGGGCTGATGGAGACAGAGTGATTAAGGCACTTTTATGCAGTTGTAAATGGGTTTGTGTGGTTTTGCATGGTGCTAAGGATTGCTAAGAGATGGTTAAATCCTCTTAGCTTCACTTAGTACCGCTTACTCCTCTTATACCCATGATAATTTTTTTTAAAGAAAAGAATAAAGGGTGATAGGAAAGAAAGTGGTGAAATGGGGCAAGCAGAGGGTAAAGCATTATGAAAAGCAGCTAGGGATGTTCTGGTCAAGTGTGCTCTACATTTCTTCAGCAGCAACAATTGTGAATTACAGGTGTAGAATTTGGAATTTACAGCCTCACACGCCACAGGGAGTTGTGTTGGTGACAGACATTTGCAGAGTAATCTGTGGGTTGATTGATTAGTTTCACTGTACATAAGGGCAAAATGTAGAGCTATGTATGGGACAATGTTTTTTTGTGGGACAGATGCCCTTTTTTTTAAGGTGAGAGTGGGATGTTGAGGAAGGGCTGTAGGTATTTTTGTGGAAGTAGGTTAGGTGGGATAGATTGCATTTGCAGACAGACAAGACAGAGAAGACAGCAGACATATGACATATGAGCAGGGTAAACCCCTTTGACAGGGAGGGTGGTTGGGAATCAGAAGCCCATGAGCCCTCAAATGGACACAGTGGGACTGAGGTCCCCACCCATGGGCAGTCACCACTGCTCCTTCATGATGCCAAAGGTGGCTGTGCTGGGGCTGGACAGTAGGGGCAGCCTGCCCCTCGAGGTGCAGCAGGCAGCCCTTAATCTGGCTCAGCTGCCCACCTAACTCAGCTTGGATGGTGCTGTGCACCAAACCTCGGAACTGACTGCAGGTGACAGGCTCCTGTCCAGGCCTGCTCACAGGGGGGGGCAGGCCTCATGCCCTGAGGCAGTTTCACCTGAAAGTGGTGCAAGACCAGCAGACGAGGCAGTCTCAGGTTGGATCCCAGACATGCTGGGGCCCGGTGCCATGAACAGATGAGGAGGGATAGGTGGATCCGCTGGGATCTGCCTTTCCAAACATGCTATGGTGTTGGGGTTTTAAAAAATATGAGAAAAATAATTGTGAGTCAACCAACACAATCCTGGCAGAATAAACGTCTGCCATCCAACACCCTTTGCCATCAATGGACCATTTCAAAAATGCTAAGTACAGATTAGCAGCGGGCAAATCCACTAAGCTAATTTGAACAGTGCTTAAAGGGGTGCTTGTTGAGCACTGCTTAACAGTGTGCAAATCTGCTTAGCTAAGCTACTTGCTGCTTAGAAATCACATCTAAGTGATGCTTAAACCTGGTCAGCATAGCTGAGCATTGTCACTTTTCACTCCAAACAACTATCAGAATAATTACTTAATTTAGTAGGTGTATATGATTTACTTTACATGACATCCCTCTATGTGCTTTCATTACATTAGCAAGGGGACTGACTATACTTTATGGGACACTTGTGTATACATGGGTGATTTCACATATTATATACACTCACACTTCCATTTTACACCAGCTACACTACCCTGGTAGACAAAAAACAGTTACTACATAATTTACATTGAAAAATTTTTTTTAACACTGCTTTCCCATATAAAAATAACTTGCCTGTCTTGGTTCTCGAACCATGACTGCCTGCATATAAAGGCAGGACTCTAACCACTACACTATCTTGGTTTGAAAATTTCAGCTGTATATTTTTACTTATCTCCTATGGGATGTTTAAGCAATGCTAAGCATAGGGCCATAACATGCACACCCACTCAGCTATGCTTAAACATTTCTTAGCTTGAAAAAAATATATATTATTATATTATTATGTTATATAGTGAGTATTGTGGTTTTCTGACAAGTCATTGAGGACTGCAGTCAGGAAATAATGGCATACATTTGATTTCAGAGTTCTATCCTTCAGAAATTCATGGTAATGCATAACCTGTTTGCTATCAACTTTCTAAGTTTGTGAGAGCAATATTTAAGAAGTGTCCCTATTTTTAGGGCTTTGTCCCTCCATTATTTGTGCCTTTGTCCACATTTCCTGCTTTAGCAGGTTGCGAGGTGTCATATGGCACTTTTACAATGCAGGGGTTGTGTCACAGAACCTTTCACACTCCCCCTGTATTGCTTTCCTGCTCCCATATGTATTTCAGTGTCCACGGACACTGAAATACCCATGTATCTCATTTCAGTGTCCACGGACACTGAAATACTGGCATAATATTAGCAAAATTCTCTAATATTATGCCGCATTAGTTTTAGAAAGTGATGTATGGCACTTTCTGAGTGCAGGGGGCATGTTAAATGTGCTAGCAGTGCTAGAACTTGCCCCCGTGTTCACTGTTAATGTCCATACAGCCCTTATCAGTAGTGCACCTTCATGAATATGCAAGGTGCACTCTGTTAGGGCTGTACAGACACGGTTCACTCCGTGCAGGAATAGCACTATTCCTGCACAGAGTTTATTGAATCCCAGGCAATATTAAGTCAAAAGTATTTAAAGATTTAATAGAGAATAAAAAAAGTTTTACAAAACAGAAAAAGAATTATAAAATTTTTTTTATTTGTTCTGGTTGAGAGTTTATAGCTTGTGAGAAGCCATACAGGTTAATCAGGGTGGATGGATTGGTGTTGTTACATAAGTACCAGTCAATATTAAAGTCTCCTAGTAGTATTGTTTCCTGAGGGAGATTTGAGGAGAGCCAGTTTAATAAGTCTTCTAATAGTGGTTGATTTTTACCTGGGGGGAGATAGGTGCAGATTATGTTAACTGATTTGTGTGAGTTAAGTTGGAGTTTAGTAATAATTATTTCTAAGTTGTTGTCTAAGGGTAGTTTATGATTTATTTTGTTGATTTGTAGTCCTGTTTTGAAGAGTATAGCTACCCCTCCACCTTTTTATTTTTGGTCTTGTCTAAAGATAGAATTGCCTGGGGAATAATTTCAGTATCTTTTATTGTGGGTTTGAGCCATGTTTGGTTAGGCAGAGGATGTCAAATTGCTGGACATCTAGAAGAGCATGAATTTGTGGAATTTTGTTGCATATACTATGTTTAGATGGGCTATTGAGAGTGATTTGGATGGTTTGGTTGGTGGTAAAGGGATTATATTAGGTTTGTTGCAGTTAGAGGGGCTGGGTGATGGTTTGGGCCTGGGTTGGGTGAATGTCACCATGTGTTAAGGAGTGGATTAGTATAAAGTTGTAATACTGAGAGGTTTACAATGATGGTTGCATAATTTTCTAATATTTAGAATTGAGTATCTGATGTGAGTTAGGCGGTGATATTTGGCTTGAAAGTACCTGGGCTTGTAGATGGCATTAAAAAAGCTTATTGATGAAGGTGGAGAAGTTGTTAGAGTTTGTTGGGAAGGGATAGTAAGAGTAGAGAAGAGGGGTTGTTCATAGGAGGTTAAGAGGTAGGTAGTGGTAAGAGTTGTCAGGAGTGTGAGTACTAGTAACCATTGGTATCGGTTAGGCATGTTAGTAAAGTGTAGTAGATATTAGAGGAGAAGGAGAGAAGTAGGTGTTGACTTTATGTAGGATAATACAGATAGTAGTGGGAGGAGATTTATACTTGAGGGGAGTAGAGGAATAAATATAGGGTGTGGCTGTTGTAGATTCTATGATTGGCTGTTGGTAAAAGGGGGTGGGAGTATGAGGGTATAAGTTAAGAGGTACTGGGGCGTGGGAATTGGGCAGGGTAGGGGGAGGAGCCGAAGAGGGAACAAGAGAGTATATTGCTAAGGAAAACAATCTGTGGAGTGGAAGAAGGAGCAGGTAGGTAAGAGATGGAGTGCAAGTTTAGTTGTTAAATTCAGCTAATGTGTAGAGTTATAATATGTTAGTAAACTTGAGTGTGGTATGGGAAAGGTGAGGAGGAGAGGGTAAGAAGGAGCAGGTCAGGAAAGAGACTCTGTTTAAAAGACTAGTAAGTGAGGTATAAGGGAGGTTAGAAGAAAGTCTAAGAGGAGAAAATAGAGAGGTGTGGAAGCACCACCTTGTGGCCAGTTATTTAATTGCAATGACTGGTTCCTGAGCAAGGGGCTAAAAAGAAACAAAGGGAACAAGTAATAATGTTAAAGGAAAGAAAGGAATAGGAGTAGGTGAGAAGATATAAGTTGAGATTCAACACTAGTTGAAGAAAAGGGAAAATGTGGTTATTGACTGCTGGCTGTTTTGGAGGGAAGCTAAACTAACCTTTGAGAGTCTATTTTAGTTAGCACAGACATACAAAACAGGACATACTTTCACTGTCTTATTGAGTAGTTTTCTCAGGGATCTGAAGGGTATGACCTCAGTTGGAGAAATTTCTGTGCTTCCAGGAGGGTAGTAGTCAGGTATATCGGTGCTTGAATGGACCAGATAACCAAGCTAGTATAGGATAGGAAAAGAGAAAGGTAGTGAGGCTTACAGTATAAATATTAGAGAGCAAAATCAATTATAACAGATACCATTAATAAAAAGTGGAAACAAAAATCATAATAGGAGATGTTAGTAAGGCATATGATAGTATTCAGCATAAAGCATTATGGGGTATTTTACAAACATATCAGTGAAAAATATTACAAGTAATGTTTAGAAATTGCATCTAAGTGATGCTTAAACCTGGTCAGCATAGCTGAGCATTGTCACTTTTCACTCCAAACAACTATCAGAATAATGGCTTAATTTAGTAGGTGTATATGATTTACTTTACATGACATCCCTCTATGTGCTTTCATTACATTAGCAAGGGGACTGACTATACTGTATGGGACACTTGTGTATACATGGGTGATTTCACATGTTATATACACTCACACTTCCATTTTACACCAGCTACACTACCCTGGTAGACAAAAAACAGTTACTACATAATTTACATTGAAAAATTTTTTTTAACACTGCTTTCCCATATAAAAATAACTTGCATGTCTTGGTACTCGAACCATGACTGCCTGCATATAAAGGCAGGACTCTAACCACTACACTATCTTGGCTTGAAAATTTCAGCTGTATATTTTTACTTATCTCCTATGGGATGTTTAAGCAATGCTAAGCATAGGGCCATAACATGCACACCCGCTCAGCTATGCTTAAACATTTCTTAGCTTGAAAAAATATATATTATTATATTATTATGTTATATAGTGAGTATTGTGGTTTTCTGACAAGTCAGTGAGGACTGTAGTCAGAAAATAATGGCATACATTTGATTTCAGACTTCTATCCTTCAGAAATTCATGGTAATGCATAACCTGTTTGCTATCAACTTTCTAAGTTTGTGAGAGCAATATTTAAGAAGTGTCCCTATTTTTAGGGCTTTGTCCCTCCGTTATTTGTGCCTTTGTCCACATTTCCTGCTTTAGCAGGTTGTGAGGTGTCATATGGCACTTTTACAATGCAGGGGTTGTGTCACAGAACCTTTCACACTCCCCCGGTATTGCTTTCCTGCTCCCTTATGTATTTCAGTGTCCACGGACACTGAAATACCCATGTAACTCATTTCAGTGTCCACGGACACTGAAATACTGGCATAATATTAGCAAAATTCTCTAATATTATGCTGCATTAGTTTTAGAAAGTGATGTATGGCACTTTCTGAGTGCAGGGGGCATGTTAAATGTGCTAGCAGTGCTAGAACTTGCCCCTGTGTTCACTGTTAATGTCCATACAGCCCTTATCAGTAGTGCACCTTCATGAATATGCAAGGTGCGCTCTGTTAGGGCTGTACAGACACGGTTCACTCCGTGCAGGAATAGCACTATTCCTGCACAGAGTTTATTGAATCCCAGGCAATATTAAATCAAAAGTATTTAAAGATTTAATAGAGAATAAAAAAAGTTTTACAAAAAAGAAAAAGAATTATAAAGAAGAAATCAGGATAAGGTTAATAAATTATTATATAAGTAAAATATTGTTTACAAGGAAAGAAGAGTAGCACCTTACTTATGTAAGATAAAAGAAGTGAGAATTATAAAATAAAGAAAGGAAACAAGTTAAAAAACACAAAGAAATAAAATAAATAATTAAAGAAGATGCATTAGATTTATATAGTAAAAGGAAGTTAACATAGAGCAAATTTACAATGAGGAAAAATTAAACAAGGACGATAACGAATATTTAGAGAGAAAAATAAACATAAATGAGTTAAACGAGATTTTGAAAGATATTAATGTTAATTCAGCTACAGGTTTAGATAGAATAGAATATAGTATGTATAAAAAAATGGATGACTGGGAAAATTGGTGTTTATAGAAGTAAGGAATGAGTGGCTATAAAAAGGAATTAAGTATAAAGAAATCTGTACATGTCTGATAAAATTTATATTAAAGAAAGGAGATAAAGATGAAATAAAAAGGAGACCAGTCATACTGAATAATGGGTGTATGTTAGATATTAGAAAGCTTAAATGTTCGAATCTCTAAAGGTCAACCTTTAGAGATCGAACATTTAAATGTTTGAATAGCAATAAAAATAATGTTAAAAAAAGAAAAAGAAAAGGGTTTAGGCAGGGGGGCAAGCCCCCTGCACCCCCCACACCCCTCGCTACTTAAATATACCAACTCTGAGATCGCACTTCAGTGCACTACAGTGCAGGAATGGAAAATTTCCCATTCCCTACACTGTAGCATGATCTCAAAGTTAGTATATTTAAGTAGCGAGGGGTGTGGGGGTGCAGGGGGGCTTGCCCCCTGCTTACACCCTTTAGTTTTTTTCAGTTTGTTTTTTTTTTTTTTAATTTTTATTAATATTTGAACATTTAAATGTTCGATTTCTAAAGGTCGACCTTTAGAGATTTGAACATTTAAGCGTTTGAATATCTAACATAGACTCAGAATAACACAGACTGTAAAATTTTCATGGGAATAGTAACTAAAAGATTACAATGTAAAATAGAAAGACTACTTGAACAGAATTTGTTTGGGAGAAAAGGAAAGGGCAGTCAAGACCTATTGTGGATAATAAAATGTCAAATAAAGGAGAATATAGAATGATGGAAGAAATACAGTTGTCAATAATGTATACTTACTCTGAGGATATTGCAGTAATAGCGAAAAATAAACCCTGGATGGAAAATGTAATGGAAAATTAAGTATACAGTTAAAGGAAATTGGTTTAAGAATAAATAAAGGGAAAAGTAAGTGATTTGGGTATGAAGGTATTGTAGGAAGTGTGGAATATAATGAGAAGAGTATAGATATTTTAGGAATAGTATTTGGAAGTACAGAATACAGACATGGACAATGGAACAAAATTATTAAAGAAATGAAAGACATGATTACATTCTGGAAGAGATATAGGTTTTCATACAAGAAGAAATCACATTCAATAAACACCATGATAACAGTTAAAATACCTTATATAGACAATGTTTACATGATGCCAGTGAAACATGAGAAAGAAATTATGCAGACAATTGTTTCATTTATTTTGCAGTCAATATTGAGCACAGTTATGAGGGGAATTTTGTATATAAAAGATGAATAAGTGGGATTGGGGATGATCAATCCAGTTGTGCATGCAACATTTTTAAGAATGTATAAAGTACTAAAAGGAGTAATGGAAAATAAAGACTTGATAGAAACAACAATGTATTGTAAATATAGAGAAATGTGGGAAGAAATAGAAATAAAAAAGAAGCAAAAGTATTTTTAATGAAGAAATGAAAGAATTATACAGCAAAATTATGTTGTGGAAATTAAAAAAGAATGTGATAAAAAAAATAGAAAACAATGGTATGCCAACATTATGATATCCTTTTGGATCCATGGAAAGAGTTAGAAATAAATAATAAGAAAGTAATAATAATGAGGTTCAAAAATATAAAAAAATAAAGAATGTAATGATTTTTGTGGCAGTTGTCCACAGGAAAATTACCAGTGGGGGCAAACATGCCATATAACAGAAAACAGGATAGAATATGTAATAAATGTAAAGAATTGGAAACTACAGAACATATTGTTTTAAATGTGAGAGAATTCAAAAACTGTGGAAAGAGGAATGCAAACATGATTAAAACGTATTTAAATTTAGAAATGTTAAACATGAACATGATAGAATATTGTTGCATACTAAAAAACGTGAATCAGGATACAATTAAAACTCCAAACACTGTGTTTGGAGTTTTAATTGTATCCTGATTCAAGTTTTTTTAGTATTCAAGTGTCTTTTTGTCCATGGATTGGTGATTGATATGATATAATATGGGTTTTATGGGACTAGAATCCAGAATGAAGGAAAGAAAATGGACAGAGTCTATTTTTGTAACATGGCTCACATGGAATGAAAGACTTAATTAAATCAAATATCAAATACAATGGAAAATGGACTTTGACAAAAATACTGGATAAAATATGTCTCAGTTGTGGGTTAAAGAGTGGGGAGGATACACAAAATAAGAATATCAATGTTTTGATTGATGTTAAATATGTGATTATTGTAAATATGTAAATGTGTTAAAAATATGAATTGTATATAGATATAAAAATAAAAAATTACTCTTGGTAGTAGGGGGAGAAGTTTGTGTGTGACACAAATGACTTTTTGTTTCTGATCCAGGTGCAGAGGTGGCACAGAGAAACAGGGAGAAAACTTGGAGGCTGTTAGCCAAAGTGAAATGGTGGTGAAATGTTTTGAAAATGAAGGAGAAATGGTTGAATCACTGCCAGAAATGTTCACAAATGATTTGGGAGCTGACATAACATTGTTTTTGAATGGAGAGGAGGATGAAAAGGAAACAGAGGTGAATGCAAATGCAGTGGTGGAAATGGATTCAGAGCAAAATTTCCAGAAACATTTGTTTGAATTGACAGAAACACTGGAAAAATTTAATATTTCAACCCTCCAGTCGGGAGGGTTGCAGGATGTTTATCTGGAGGAGATAATAAACCAGGGTAAGCCAAAAAGTGTAGCTGTAGTATCCTGGAGTGAGGTTATGGAGAAAATAGACAAAGACAATGTGCTAGTGAGGGTTCTAGAGAAAAAGACTTATGCTGAAACAGTGGAAGAAGCTGCCAAAGAAAAGATAGGAATAGAGGAAACAAAGAAGATTTTTTATGTTTGGGTGAGCAGTAAAAAGGAAGAAGGTTTGGAAGATATATGAGGTATGGGACAATGTTATAGTACCACTGGGTGTTAAAGCTGAAAAGCAAAAGCTAAGAGCTTTCATTTCAATTAACAAAGAAACAGTTTGTGACTTGGTATTTGAAACTGGTCAGGCTATGGAAAATGTTTTAGGAGTTTATGATAAAAAGAAAATGGACTTTCCATGGTCAGAATATGTTGTACAGCCTTTTTTTAGACAAACAAAAAAGGGTTTTGATTCAGTTTAGAACTGAAGTAGAAGCAAAAGAACTGAAAGAACATTGTAAAGAACATATGTGATGGATACTACTAAAATATATAATAAAAGAGGACTATGGACTGGGGGATGGGAATGTGGAGTAATGTTAAAAATGGAAAAAGCCAATGTGATACATATGCCTAGTATTATTAATGGTCATGGTAATAGAGGTTTTGTGAAATTTAGAGGACAACCTAAAACTTGCTATTTTGTAAAAAGAATGGGCATCTATTTAATGAATGTGACAAAAAAGATGTTATTTATGTGGTCAGATAGATCATAATGAAATAAATGTGAATTAAAGTGTAAAATATGGCAATGTAGGACATCCATGGTTAGAGTGTGAGATAGAGACACACGAGAATGAAAATAAAAAAGAAAATGTAAAAGAAGTTACACAAGAAAAAAGATAGAAGAGGATGTTGTACAGGAAGGTATACCATAACTGAATAATGTAGAAGTTGCCTTTAAAATTAAAGAGAAAGATAAAGAAAAAGAAAAAGAAATAGATGAGACAAGTGAAGAAGAGACAGAGTGGCATATAATAAAAAACAAGAAAAATTCAATAGGAAAGAGAGAGAGAAAGTTTAAAATTATAATGGTAAGAGAAAATAAGAAATGCAAGGGATAAAACTATCTTTTATACAACTGTTCTATAAAGCTGAAAATGTTAGCTTTAAATATGAACAGTATGAAAAATATTAAGAAGAGAATATTATATATTTGTGTGTGGCTTTAGATACTCAAATAATAGTGTTAGAAGTCATTAGAATGTTAACAGAAGAGGAAAGAGTGCAAACAGAAATGTTTGGAATGGTACTGTTATTTGTTAATATAGGTAAAGAAACATATTCAAGTATATGTATAATGTACAAAGAGAACATAAAGATATTAAATATAACAATAATATGAATAGGGAGAACACCTGTAGTTGATTTGAGATAGAAAAAAGCATGTATATAGGGTGATAGCCTTATATGCATATGTGACAAAAGAGAGAGAGATAATGTTTAAAAGTTTACTTAATTATATTTGTGTAAATATGGCTATAATAATGGCAGGTGATTTTAACTGTAAACGAAGGAATAATAAGAAGGACTGTGATGTTAAAATAGTTACAGAAATATGTGGAGTGGACAATTAAAAATATGGGACAATAAACACTAGACCTATAAAAGGAATGAAATTAAGACAGAAATTGATTATATCTTAATATTAGGAAGTTTAAAAAATTACTCAAAAAGGAATAAAATATACTGGATTTTCTGATCATGTGACTATTTGGATAAAAATTCATGAAAATGAGGAAATATTAAAATAGGGAAAAGAATTACCAAAAAACAAAAACAATGAATTAGATATAGAAGAGAGAAAACAGCTAATAGAATTATGGAAACAACATATTAGTATGACACCTTTCTGTGAAAATTGGACTATTTGATGGATACAATTTAAAAAGAAATATAAAAAAGGTATTTTTAGAATGTGTAGAAGAGAAGAGGAAAAGAAGAAAAATGGAACACAGAGTATTAAGTAAAAACTTTTTAATGGTTTAGTAGAAAAAAGATTATATATTGTATGAAAAAGGAAATATATACAAGAATTTAAGAAAAAAATAATTTGTTATATAAGCAAACAGATTGCTTACAAGGTAAAAAGAGGAAGTAGTACCATATTTATCAAAATTAATGAAAGAAAGAAAATAATAAGAGAATTAAGGAATAAAAAGGGAAACTAGTTAGGAAGCTAGAAGGAATATATGAAATAATTAAGAATTAAGAATTACGTACTAGATTTATATGACAAAAGAGAAGTGTGCATAGAACAAATTTATAATGGTGAGAGATTTAATAAAGAAGACTATGAATATTTAGAGGAAAAAGAAATACAAATGTGTTGAATGAGATTATGAAATATATTAACATAAATTCAACCATGGGATTAGATGGGGCTGAATATAATATGCATAGAGAAATGGAAGACTGGAAAACAAGGGCATTTATACAAGTTATGAATGAATGGATGAAAACAGGGATTAAATCCAAAGACATTTGTATGGGGTTTTAAAATTCATGTTTAAGAAAGGAAATAAAGATGAGATAAAACATCAGAGACCTATAACATTAAATAATATGGACTATAGCATTTTTATGAGAATAATAGATAAAAGAGTACAATGTAAAATGAAAGTGAAAATACAGGTCAGTTCTTTTATCTGATGCTAATTCCCTCCTAAGGAGGAACACCAGGTCCTAATATCCTCACTCTGTACTACCCACCCTCACAGTTATGTGAGCAGCAAAAAATAAATAAATAAAAAAATAAAAACTAAAGCAGTGAGTATAAATATAAGAATACTACTACCATATATATTTTTAAATACAATCTTCATTTATGGTCATGGCTTCCAAAGACACTAAGTCTGGCTGACTCTCTCTTGGTACAGCAAAGAAAGACAAACATGGCTTTTATTTGCTGTAAAGGGACTATCGGGGGTGCCTGACTGGGGACTCTTAGTAATCAGTGCAATCACTACTATAGTGATCTGAGGAGGCACCATCCTAACCTTCTTGGGCAATGAGGAGAAGAAGTCAGAATAAGACCAACTGAGTTTTCTTTTCTTTTTTTTTCTTTTCTTGCCTTTTCTTTCTTTCTGTATGTTTTTTTCATATCTGCCCATTTATGTTGGCATTTTCTACAACATCCGCTATATCCGTGCCAGTGCCATGACATGTCATTGCCCCCCCACCAGTCCCAGCCTTCCCCTGCAACTTGTATTCACTACATCTAGATTCAGGCCTGTATCCCCATTGGTTGCCTCAGGGGACAGGCAGGAGGCTTCACCTGACTAGAAAGGAGCTTCATTGTTCCCTACATTAGGACTGCCACTGGTATGATGTAGATAACCTGTAGGAAGTTGTTGGAGGTTGTGAGGAAGCTGATAGACCAAAAGCTGTAAGCCCATATTGACTGCATGGAAAGGATCCTCTTGCAGCTATTGGAGACATGTTGCTGCCTGTCCCTGACACCACCACCTCATAAAGAGCTCAGTGGGGAGAGTGGTAAGGGTGCTGACTGACCTCTTCACTGGGTATTGCATAGGGAATATGATTTGTTGTCCAATCCTCTCCATCCCCACTGTCCTGCCTTGGTATGTATATTTATAATTTCACTGTCCACCCAACTTATACTGTGCTAGGACCTCTGCTGTCAGACTTTGTTTTATATTTGTTCATTTACATCTACTTGCAGACTTCACCATCTTACCATCCCCTTGTCTTTCACTTACATGTTTACCGATTTTTTTCTTTAAAAAAAATACACTGTGAGTCTCTCACAGCAAAAAATATATAACCTTCCTACTCCACCCCACTCCTACTTTTACCATCCATGTTTCCCTTGTGTAGGTTTCTCTATTTGCTGTCTCATTTGCCTACTTTCTTACATCCATTTCCACCTCCTTATATGATCATAAAGCAGATATAAACATTGCCATAGGCCCTCTAATGCATTTTTTTAGCTTTCCATATCATGACAAATTTGCACATGTGCATGCAGTTAAGTGTGTACATGATGCATGCTTGTCTATTTTCTTGGCATCAGTCTTAGCTGCAATTGAAAAATTGTTTCTTTTAATTATGGGTTCTGTGATTTCCATGAGTGCTTTGGTTTTTAATCAACACCACAATGGTCTATGAATTTGCATCTCCTTAATTGATACATAACCTTGAGGCAAAGTGAACTGCAAGCCTTACTTGCAGAAGGCATACTGCAAATGTGGTAGGCATGTTTCTGAATTCTAGGGATTAGGTTCATAGGATGATACTAGGCTATTTGCCTGGAGGCCCTTATAAGCCTAGCCAAGAATTTTGCCCATGTTCCCTCAAAGTTAGCACCTGTTTCCCCTGTCCAGCTGGGACACAGGTGGGATCCTAGGAGAGTATTTTCTGTTTCCCATCCAGTTGTCCAGGTTCCTCTTAAAGAGGGCTGGAGAGGTACTCTGCTTGACATGGAGAGGGAGTCTATTCTACAGATGGGGGAGTCTTTGGGGCACAAATCTATCCTGCCAACAAGTTCTATTAATGGCACAGACCAGGTTAAGGCCTTCTGCATGGGTTGTGTGAGTGGAGTTTGACTTATGGATATGCAGTAACTCCATCAAAGCTGGGTCTGAGATGGCCTTGTATGCCAGACACAGGTCACCTCTGAGCAGTCTGTACAAGAATGAGTAGAGGGCCAGGGCCTTTAGAATATCTGTACATGATAGTTGTTTGAGACCCTGGATTTTCCTGGTGAGGAACCTCTGTGGTCTGTTCAGCTGCTGCATATGCCTGGCAGAGTACATGCCAAAGGGGACATTGTACACAATAATGGGTCTGATAAGGGAGGAGTACAGAAATGTTATGACCTCCTTGGTTCTGGATGAAATACCCTTATTTATGAGGTGAGCTATGTAGAAAGTCTTCCGTGCAATGGAGAGAATGTGGTGGTCAAAAGTCAGGTTGCTATCTACCTGGGTGCCCAAGTCCCTCATGACTGATTGTATGCTCAGTACGTTGTTATTAATGTGATTAGTGGGGATGCCATTTTCTCGAAAGGGGATAATGATGCATTTCTTGGCCTTCAGTTTGATGCCATGCTTCTGGCACCAGTCATTAGTTTGGTTAAGGCCCTATTGGAGGATACAGTAAAATCAGATACTTATAGGCACAGCGAAGCATAGCGAGCAGATAAAATCAAATTGTACTTTATTTAGGTAAGCACTTTCACCACATCAACGTGGCTTTCTCAGACCTTAATAACACACATCAATAAAACGTGCAGTTATAAAACACTCTAAGTTAAAGCACCCAATCATATGCACTGTCCCCCCCACTCATTAGTGACATCATTATCCAAACTTTTTAAAGGTATATTATACTTTATAAAACATGCAGCACATAAGCACTCCTTTACATAGTCAATGCAAACTCACTTGTGCACAAATCATCTGGGTAAACCTCTAGCTTTAAGTACAGGTTTAATGGAGACCACTTCATTAAGTCCAGCTCCCTTATCAGCCCTAAGTTTTAAAATCCATCTTAGTTCAGCCTCTTCAGTTTTATTTTCAATATTCCCCCCTCTGGCTGTTTCATATATAACTTCAATTACTCTAAATTTAAAGTCATGTTCATGTCTAGTATTTAAGACATACTCAGCTACAGCATTATTTGTGTTTCCACTCTTAACACTATACAAGTGTTCTCTTATATGTTCCTTAAGGGTATGATCTGTCTTCCCTATGTAGAACCTTGAGCAACATATACATCTCGCCATATAAACTATGTGATTAGTATTGCAGTTGGCCCTAACATTAAACTTATATAGTCTCCCAGTATCCGGATGCAAAAATTCCACAGATCCTGGGTCTACATAATCACAATATCTACATTTACCACATGGGTATGTCCCTTCACATGCCTTATTCGGGTCTATATTAGATCAGCGAACGCTTAAAAAGGTGAATGCTGATTGATCGACCTTATGTAAGCAAAAGCTTACAATCTCGATCTGTCAGATCAGCGATTTTTTTCCTAGGGAAAAAAATTGCTGATACAAAACACATACACACAGCACAAGCACACCAAACAAACAGAAATCCACATACATACACCTAAAATATGACACCTAACCCTACACTAAACTATGCACACACCACTAACTATCCACTTACCTTAACCCAAACCCTATCCCTAAGGTCCGTCACTATCACACACTCGCCTCACCCGCTCCCTAACCCCAACTCACCTAAACCCGCCCTAACCCTCACATCCACACAATCACACACATACCTAACCTGCGCCCTAATCCTAACTCACCTAACCCACCCTGACACTCACATCCACACAATCGCACACTTACCTGAATCCGACCTGTAACTTTCCACCACAGCACTGAAAATACTGAAGCAACAGAAACGGACAACCAAATTCTTTCCCTAGGAAAAAATTTGGGTTTCTGTTGCTTCTATATTTTGAACATTCGCTTAAATAAGTTAAATCAATCAGCATTCACTTGTTTAAGCGTTCACTGATCTAATATAGACCTGCTTTATTCATTGCTATAACCCTATCAGGATAGCAAAGTAACTTTTTCATGGATTGACAATTCTTATAACAGTAACTTGGGTTCATACCCACTAATTTGGCAATTTTTCATCTGTTAATAAAATTATCAACATGAAACTTGTCATTCTACCAACTTTTATAGGAGCAATATTTAAAAATATGTTGCTATTTTTTGGGTCTATGTCCTTATATTATATTTGCCTTTGTCCAGATTTCTTGCACTGACAGGTTGAGATGTATGATTGTCCATGATGTTTTAAGATTCTTTCCTTGACTTGAAAAAAGAGAAACTCACTAATAATAGTGCAACAATTTTGTTCTTGTCCTGGATTAGTGATCAGAGTTGCTCAACTCTTTGATCGAGATTCAGAAAAAACAGTAACATGATGGTTTTGTGATATATAGTGCAGTCAAAATTGCATTATGCGGCATGATAAGGATTAGGAATGCATAAATATTAACACTGTATGAACCTGCCAGTGAAAGTGCTGCATACGGAAACAATGCACTTATGAAAATGGCAGTCACCATCCAAATGCGTAGGCTGCCCTAAGGTCATTTTTCTTTTGGGAAAGGTGCCCTTTATTATTCTTATAGAAGAAGAATAGAGTTGTAGGGAAGCAGTGGGATTATGGGTATAGAAGGCAGGGTTGAGGAATGGCATTGGGGCAGATAAACAGCCATATAACAGAGAAAGATTGACAGCAGAGGTGCTGATGCAAAAGGGGGGATCACTAACGAAAAGCATAGACAGATACGAGTGGACACATATTGATGAGGAGGACTTTAAAACAAGCAAGAGATAGTGAGTGACACCCAAGGAAAGAGAACATCATGATGGAGGGATAGGGTGGGGTTAAGACTACCTGCCAAACTGCCACATTGAGGATCCCCCTCAGGAGTCAGTCACCTCACTGGCTGACATCATGAGTAGGCTCCATCCTGGTGGTCCAGTGGTCAGGGACTTGCAAAAGAAAAATGACCATCCTTCCTCTATCCCATGCCACAATCCCCTTCCTATTGTCCTTCCAGATATTCATTTGCTTGCTGTTCCTCCTTTCTGACTGTCCTATATTCCTATGTAATTCAATTTATAAAATAAACAAAGGTGGCACTATGCTGAGTGTGTGGTCCTTCTATGAGCTCACAGTTGTGCCTGTTTTGCACTGCTTTGGTGCTTCAATGCATTTGTGAACTTCCATCATGTCTGTGTGTTACATATGGATACATTATAGATGCCAATCTGGGTCCTGAGCTGCCAGTCCACATCAGCCCTAACTAGTCACCATATCTTCCACCAGCTGACCCAAGAAAATCCTGCAGTGCCTCTCCCTGATAGGCAGGCTATGCTGTCTCTGGCGAAAAAAGTATCAGAAGATACCAGTAAGGGCTTTAGATTGCCTTCCACAGGATGATTACCATTGCTCTGTAGAGATTCTTGGAATAAATTAGTTGTTGGTGAGGCTGGTGTAGTGAATAGTGGCCACTGCCACACCACACTCTGCCCCATGGCTGACACAGCAGAATAAATTAACATAAATGGAGAGAAACAAATCAGCAAAGTAAACAGAAGAAGCAGATGACAGGGAGAAAAAGAACAGGACAAAAACAGCTATGATCAATATAATGGAATGCACTTTTCATGACAGGCCCTGGAAAGTGAAAAATGCAGTCAGAAGACCAATAGTGATATAATGCCTTTGAAACTCTTATGATAAGATTAGGTGAGCATTCTAAATATGATTAGCAGAGTCTGTGTCACTGCTGTGTAGGAGAGTGTCTCAGGCTCTGGATAACAACGAGTTTGTATACAATGAACAATGAAACAAGGGAGAAAAAACAAACTGTACAAATTAAATGCACATCCCCATGGAAACTGAAAAAAAATAAGCCTATATGGCGATGTCATGCAATGTGTGGCAAATACTGTGCTATGTGCTACAGGTTAACACAATAAAACATAGACTATGTTTTAGAATAGCAATGGGAATAGACAAGGGACATGCAATCACTGCACCGATAGTGCACCTAGAAAATGTAAAGGTCCAGTTCAGTGGTACACAACTGCTTGACAGTTGTCATATCCATATCATGCCAGGAATATTTGGCACAGTTAAGAACAGGAGCATGGGCACAACCATGTTATGAAATGGCAGTCAAATAAGGGTAGTGAGTACCTATGGAGTAGTATTTGCATATCTATGAGGCATTGAACACTGCAGTTCTGAAGTAGTACAGACAAGAAAATATCCGGGGTTAGTACAATTGGAATTATGATGAGAGTGGCAGGAATAAAAGTCAGATGAAAGGTCAGTGACACAGTTACAAATGTGCTATGTATTTGAAACATTTATCAGTCATACAAGTAGTAAACAAGCACACAATGATTGGATTTTAAACAGAAGTGCAAAACTGGGCAGTGCTGTGATAAACAGGTAAAGCAGAGAAATACAGGACTGTGAGCAATACAGTACACTTTGTCTTTCACCGGGAGAGCCTAGCCTGCCTTCAATAGCAAGTAACCCTATGAACCCTAATCTATGATTTCCTGCTGTGCTGTAAACCATAAAAATAATTAATGAAAACAACATAAACCATGCACATCAGAAACAGACTATAGCTGTACTTTAAGGCCTGCTGTAGAAACATTTCTTCATTCTTACTATCGTAGTCTGGTTGTCTGTACCTAACTTTTACCATTTCAAAGAAGGCCAGAATGTCACCTCTTCAGATCACTACATTTGCGCAGTACTGCTCACCAGCGAGGGTAATGTGTGTGGCAACACTTACCATTCAGGCAAGCAAGTTCCAGGCAGAAACTTTGTACAGACCCTCATAGAAGCCCTCAGTAGGTGATTGCAGTAGTGCAAGTGCAACAGGTGAAGAAAACTACTGGCTTCCTATTGCACCACCCAAAAGCCTTGCCACACTTAGACCTTGCAAAAGCCACAGCCACATGCTAACCCACAGCCACATGCTAAGCCAAGCCATAGCGTAGACATGCCAGCTAGCTAAGCTGTAATGCTGTAAGCAGCAGAAACTACGTGATGTGCACTGAATGGCAGCACAGCAGTGAGATGTCCACTTATGTTAGCACAAAGCAACTGGTCCAAAGAGAAACACAGTATGGTTGTTGTGCAGTCAATCCACACAGGTGTATAAATTTTATGCAATGTATATACCCAATCACATCATCCATAGATAGCTAGTTGAGTAGAGCAATTTCCATGGGTATATCCCTATTATAAATGTATACCAGCATAGCAAAGCTATAAAGACACATACTTTCACTGCCCATAAGTCAGACTGTGCCTCCCAGCATGGACTAAGCCTGATAACATATTGTGATATTGGTGCAATTCAGAAAGCATGGCACCATATTACTTCATTAACATGCTCACCAAGTTATTACTCCTAAAAGTTCAAGAAGAGGAGTGCAGCTACCACACTGTGAAAAAACACACTACATAAACATGTTAATTTTGGAATGCATAGCAAGTTGCAATATAAGAAATTATGAGGAAATCTACATTAGATATTGCTACTGACAATGTACATCACATCACAGGGACATCTCCTTGGTGTATGGCTGCAGCATACAACTGAAACACCCTGCTGATTACCATGTGCTGCTGATGCTACAATGACCATGACAGGGATGTGGCATAATGTGTTTGGAGGGTTCCCATTCAGAAGCCTGAAACATCATAAGCCTGAAAATCAAAATCCTGAAACCAAAAGCCTGAAAATTCAGAATCCTGAAAACTCAAAATCCTGAAAGCCCAAAATCCTGAAAGACCAAAATCCTGAAACTCAAAATCCTGAAAACACAAAATAGACATACTGATGTCATTGTGGCTTTGCTATTGTTAGCCCTGTGGTGTTAGGTCATGCGTTGGGGTCAGGTAAGTGTGCGGTTGGTTTTATGTTAGGGTTAGGGGCGGTTTAAGTGAGTTAGGGCGCAGGTTAGGCATGTATGCAATAGTGACAAATATTGGGGTTAGGGGCGGTTTAAGTGAGTTAGGGTTAGGGCGCGGGTCAGGTGAGTGTGCGATAGTGACGGACCTTAGGGTTAGGGTTAGGGTCAGGGTCAGTTGGTAGATATTAGTGTCTTTATAGTGACATATTAGCATTATTTGTGTTTTCAGGATTTTGAGTTTCAGGATTTTGGTCTTTCAGGATTTTGGTCTTTCAGGATTTTGAGTTTTCAGGATTCTGAATTTTCAGGCTTTTGGTTTCAGGATTTTGATTTTCAGGCTTATGATGTTTCAGGCTTCTGAATGGGAACTGTTTGGAGGGTGGTACACATTGTTTGTGTAAAAAGGAGAGGCAGGTAACAGTGAAATGTAGATGGGGAGGGGACACATCCAAACAGCAAAATCATGGGAGAAAGAAGAGCATATTTTTCCCCTGAAAGACTGTACTGTAGGGATAGAGTATAAGACCCCATGCCCATGTTATAAAATCTGACACAATCTTGCAGTTATGTCATTCTGTTGTACACAGCATACTTACCACAATGAAGGTGGGGTCACTGCGGTCTTGAGTGTTGTTTAACATGGACAGTTTTGTATGTACACATTGATCCACAACTGTATAGTTGAGCTGTCAAGGTGAAAAAAAACAGTATACTGAGATGTTTGCATTTCAAGAGACAGATGTTCTGGTGGTAGCTCTGCAAACATGTCATAAGCATATACTGGGATACGCAAGTCAGATAATTCCTTTAAACACCAGTTGTAGCTATGAATGGTACACCAGTTAAATGCTGCTGATTCCTATAACCACACCATGCTACAGGTGAGTCAGAGGCAATTGACATAATAGTACATGTAAGTAGCTGGGCAGAAGGTATAACTCTTGTACAGTCTGCCACTGTACCTACCCAAAATACAACATCCACTTCCAGTGGCAAAACAGTTCCTAGTAACACTGGGAGGTAACACTAATGGAAAACTGATTTTGGAAGGTTGTATGTGACAGCAGAACTGGTCAAGGGTGCCCTGGTGTCTGTTGATGATACCCTAGATGAATAGAGGATAATGCTAGTAATGAAGAATATTAATAGGTTATCCACCTCATGTATGCATGGTTCACCATGTACTGTATTGTTACCCTGGAACATCAGACTTCATCCCTGAAAACATGTGATGACTGCCCAGGAGTCTGTGGGTGATGTACCAGGTGAGTTTTCTTTCACACCATTGCAAGCTAATACTAGCAAGCACTTCTGAACAGTGTGTTCTCCCATACCATGCTACATTTCTATCTAAAGTAAAATACAGCAGCATGCAACATTGTGGACACTGGTGTCCAAAGTGGCTACTGGCTACTAACCTGTTCTGAGTAACTAAATTATATGTTTCTGCTAGCATCTTACAGCAAGTGATAAATCTGTGTTCACAATGCCAGGTGGCTTACTCCATTGGTATATATATTTCCTGAAAAGAGAGAAGTCATAGTAAAATTGCACACATTAGTGAATGGAAGGGAAATTCTAATATAGACTATTGTGCAAGCGAGCAGAACATTAATACTGCATCAGACTTTTACGATGACTACAAACATCACTTTCTAGATGACAATAACATTTTGCACCTCTCACTGTCGCCATTACTTCATGCCAGCACTGCAAATGAAGACATTCTTTGCTGGAAGACATAAGGATACAAAGACCACAAGAACATTAACAAACAGAATACTAGTGTGACTGAGACATTTATGGGTCTATATTAGAACACCAAACTTTCAAAATTTCGAGTGTTCTAATATCGAACCCTATTAATTAAAAATTTAAAACATCGAACATACAGAACAGCAAATTTTTTCCTAGGGAAAAATTTGCTGTTCCAAAACACATACACACAGCACAAGCACACCAAACAAACAGCAATCTACACACATACACCTAAACTCTTACACCTAACCTGCACTAAACTATACATCCACCACTAACTATCCACTTACCTTAACCCAAACCCTAACCCTAAGGTCCGTCACTATCGCACAGTCATCTCACCCGCGCCCTATCCCTAACGCACCTATCCTGCCCTAACCCTCACGTCCACAAAATCGCACACTTACCTGACCCATGCCCTAACCCTAACTCACCTAACCCGCCCAAACCCTCACGTCCACACAATCGCACACTTACCTGAACCCGACTCGTAACTTTCCACCACAGTGCTGAAAATACTGAAGCAACAGAAACGGGCAACCAAATTCTTTCCCTAGGAAAAAATTCGGTTTTCTGTTTCTTCAATATTTTCAGCGTTCGCTGACAATGGGTCGATATTAGAACACTCAAAATTTTGAAAGTTCGGTGTTCTAATATAGACCCGACATTTATCCATCCATTCACTCTGTTGTGAAAGTCAGTGTTGTATGATATAAAAACAGTTTCCCTAACTCGCCTACATCTTCTGTGCAGGAGGCTGTGCCCTGTCTACCTCCTTAATTAATATAACTTATTCTGAGGTTACCCAAGCATAGGATTTTATAAAACATGTAGTAGCATCAAACCTGTTTGATGATGAAACAGGCTCATATGATCATGGCTCACTTAAACGTGGCATACCTACATAAAGGAAAACTCTTTAGGAAGCAGTAGTGAGAATGCACCTGTTGGCATTTATGCCTGTTCCTCTAGTTCAGGAAGCAGATTGGTAGTTCGGTTCTGTAGTGTACTTGTAACAGCAGTGAGGCCTTTACAGTTTTGCAGGTGGTATCCTTATTGATAACTTCTGAGTGCAAGATGCGTTTTAAGTATTATTAAATAAATCTTGCCCACTCTGTTGTAATGGAGGGATAAAGCCATGACTACAACCCAGGCGTCCCAGGTTCAATTAGTGGCTAGGTCAACTGATGGAAGCAGCAGGGAGGGATGGGCATTAGCTTCTTCGGGTAAGCAGACAGACCTGTAGGTGTCTGTTGTAACAATCCATGGTGTAGGCTGGTGAGGGTGCATTGTTTGGCATGCCTAAAGAGGAGTACTGGGTGGAGACATGGTTGAGCTACTGCAGAGTTAGGGCAATGTGCATTACGTCTCAAGTGCATACCCATCCCCCCAGGCAAAACAATTAGGTCCCCAAGGGAGAGGGGATTGGGTAGGTCATAAGTAACTCACCCCCCCCCGGGACAGATGTACAGACATTCTGAGTCCCCAGATGACTGGCCTCAGCAACATTAGATTATAGTCCAGGGGAGGCAAGCAGACAGCTAGTAGACCCATCATGGACAGGTACTAGGGTGTCTGGCCAGTACCGTGAAGGACTGTACACAGACCAAAAAAAAGAAGCATTATTACTTAAATCTTAATGAGTTGGATCTAGAGAACAGATACACCAAATAATTTCTTTGTCCATTAGCAATTTTCAAATTGCTGTCTTAATGTAACTCTGATGCCCTCTATTATAAATGATACATAAAAGAAGGCATATGTAGTGTGCAACTGTGATTAATCCAAGCCATTCTCCTTCAGCAGATTTGCAACTCATACTTGTCTCAAGAAAAAAAATTCCAAAACGACAGCATGAATTAGGTCACTCAGATAGGACATTAACTTTAGTAATCTCATTTCTCAACCTACACTGATTACAGAGTTGTATGATACATCCATGGTAGTAAATAAGATGGTTTTAAAAATACTCTGTCAGAGACTACCAATCTAGCTGCTGCCTCAGCTGTTTTCACAGACGTGCACAAGTTTTCCCCTAAAACTAGTGAACAATCTGTGTGTGCGTCAACTATTTGAGTCATATTCTTTCTCCGTAAATTATTTTATAATTCTCTATCCAAAATCATACACTATAGCAACAAACATTTGTAATATAAAATATTACTGAATGAGTGGACAGGGGTGCCTTTAAAGCATCTTGCTGGTGGACCAGCTTATCCCACAGTAGCAAATTGTCTGGTAATACCACATATGAGTGAAGAATCTATACAGCTGTCTTAGGCTTTATGAGTGGATATAGGATTTTTATTTTTTGCATTACCAACATCTTACATATTTGTTGCACTTATTGACATGCAGTCAAAAATTACATCCAGATTCATTGTTGTGGGAGAGATTGCAGTGTCATGAGCACATTCCATTGTCATAGCACTACCTGTATGGTAGTATGGATGTTTCCAGAAAAAGGTCTTCTTGAACAGAAAGATGTCAGAGTCTAAGTACATTCCCTACATATTATAGGAGATGTCACCTCTGTACCTCATCTTGGGAGATCAATTCATTAACTTTCTTTGCAATGACTACTGAAGTAAGCTCCGCCCAGAATTATAGGAGACCTGTAACTGAAGAAGCTATTAGGTGTGTTTGAAAATGGATGAGGTAGCTGGAAAATCTGGTATGGGGGATATCATGACCAAGTGGACTTCTTGACAAAAATTAAAAAAAAAACTCTTGGAGGCAATTTTAAGATGCAGTGTGCTTGAAAGATGTGTGCAAGCAAGCTGACCAAGTCCATGCACTTGTGCCATTGGTAGGATATCAATCCTGATCAGACAAGCTAGTTCATGAGTACAAGCAGCACTAAAGATCGCAGGAACAAGAAGGAAGTGGATGTTAGTTATGTGGCAGTAGTAGACCATATTTATGCAGTAGAGAGGGGCATTTTTCCAATAGTTTAGCACACATAGTCTGTATACTCTTTGTAAGCAGATGTCTTAAGCATTATAATATGTGAGTCTTTAGAGGAGTCTAAATGACTGATATGTGATTGCAATTTTAGTCTGTATGTAGCCTCTTAGGCATAATATTATCATCTTAAAATGATCTTTTGGTAGTTGCAGTGGACAACAGATAGGATTACCCATAGTTCTTAAGGGCACAGGCAGGGGTGGCCTTTTGCCAATTGAACCTATTTGGCCCACTAAGGCCCCACTCCTACAGGGGGCCCTACGCTAGACTATGACAAAGTCATTATGTGTTATGCAGCCATAAGATTTGCTTGAAAGACACTACAGTACAATGAGAGGTCTTTTCCTACTTGTAGTCCTGCTTCCGCAGCAGATAAAAGTCTCATTAATGGAGCAGACTACATTTCCTATCATGCACTGCACTGCAGACTACATTGGTGAGTCTTGTGTTATTAGTACTGCAGAGTCACACCACTTATATGCTCTGCTGCATTCTCATCCCATACCTGAGGCTGGAGTAATCATCCAGTGGACGTATCGATCCAATTACTTTTGCAAAAAATAGTAAGACTATGGGGGATTTCATAAAGGTTACAGCAAGGTGTACATAATGTATACATCTCATGGTAACCTTTCCAAATTCAAAGACAGCCCTAACAAAGTGCTTTAGCACAAAGATGTGTAGCACCACATCAGACTGTCTTCATGACCATGCTCTGTACTAATGACACAGTTTGGGGAAAAGCATATGTTACTTAGCAATGCACTCTCTCCTCCAAAACTGCCTTCAGCAAGGCATCTACACACTGAGTGAATCATGAAATTGCTTGGATGTGGGGATCATCATCATTACTCCTACCATGCCACAGCTGTGAACATGACCAAAAGGCCATTTTCATCCATTATGGTAAAGGTGAGCACTGGATATTTTGGGTTAATGTAGAGTTAGGAGGTGTGTGAGGGGCTTGTGAGTGTGTGTCTGCCTGGGAAGTAGCAGTAGGGAAGTTAATGAGTGGATCAGGTAGGTATCTGCATATATGTCTACATGGATGAATGGATGAAATTGTGTTCAAAATCAGGTGGGTAGGAGGCTGTGTGTATGCGTGTGTGCATGTGTGTGTGTATGTGTGTGTGTGTGTGTGTGTGTGTGTGTGTGTGTGTGTGTGTGTGTGTGTGTGTGTGTGTTTGATGTGTATGTGTCTGTAAGTATGAGATGGGTTGGGGTGGCTGCCATATCTCAACATACCCCTAAACTAGTCAGCATAGTCTACAACATTAGGAGGGGGGGCCACTAGCTACCAAGTATAACTGCACTACAGGGATGGTGGGTACACTAGCCATCAGGAGTCACTACATAAGTGTTTTTCCATAATGGCACTTAAAACAGTACAGGGATCAGGAGTGGCTGAACAACTAGATACCAGGAATTACTGTAAATGAATGTGCAGCAACAATAATTAAACCAGTAAGGTGACTGGGGGAGAGCGACCAGATAACTCTAAACTTGTGTACCCTAACAACACTTAAACTAGAAAATCCAAGAAAAACACTTTCCACCAGAAACAAGACAAAATCCAAATAAAACCGTTGAACAAGCCAAGTAACAGCTTCTAACTGTAATAACACTTCGCCAAAGTTCTTCACAATACACAGTAAGTGCTTTCATCCACACTGGACTTCTTCAGACTGAATACTGTGATTAAAACATCTTAACATAAATAGCAATCTAAAAGACACATGACACAATTAATTATGATGTAACCTCTTTCTTTTAAGGTAGGCTACAAAATCAGATCTATCATTAAGCCCAGGTGGGTAGCAAGCATTCAGCCTAACCTGCCATTGATATTCCTTCCACCCAAGCTCTTCTTCAGCATCAAATCTATTGCCAACACTTTTTACTTCATCTAATACACAAAACTTAAAATCTACTTTACAACCACTATTTTTGTAATGTTTTTCTAAAGCATTCTTCTCATTTTTACTATCAATAGCATATTTATGCTTGCATATTTTTTTGTTTAACTCTCTTGTGGTACGTCCAACATAAAAAGCTTGACATGACAGGCGTATAGTCAAACAACAAATGTAGACTTACAAGTGTATCTACCTTGAAGCTTAATACAGTACCCCCAACTATAAGCTCCTTAATACCAGTCATTAAGAAATTACACATATTACAGTTCAGACATTTAAACATGCCCAGATTTGTACACTTTTCAGGACGGGGGGTTAATTTTGCATGAAAAAGATTTTTGAAACTTTTTCCTTTTCTCTGTACAAAAACTGGCCCTTCACCTTCAGCTTTGGCTACTTCAGAACTAACCTTAAGCTTTTTCCAATTGGTGGAAATAATATTGTTGATGGCTCTAGTGTCTATACTGTTGTCTATTTGCATGGATACCATAAAATCTACCTGTTTAGGCTGTTTGGCAACCTGTACTGTTCCCTTTCTTATTTGATTCCTTTCACTAAGGGATTCATTAACTACCCTTTCTGGATACCCTCTCTGAATAAACTTCTCACATAATAATGTGCTTTCCCTTGCAAAATCAACTTTGTTATCCATAAGTTGATCTACTCTTTTTAACTGTCCTTTTACAATATTGTCCTTCATTTTACTAGAATATAAACTATCATAATGCAAATATGAATTGTTTTGGACCTTTTTCTTACAAATGGAAGTAAATAATCCATCCCCTTCCTTATAAGTACTTAAATCCAAAAAGCTCATGCACTTTTTTGTCAAAAACAGAAGTAAATTTTAAAAAGGAACTTACCCCATTTAAATATTTCAAAAACAAATCCAGGGTAGTAACATCACCTCTCCAAATGGGAAAAGCATCATCAATAAAACGCTTGAAAAAAACAATGTTTTTCATAAAATTACTGTCAAAAATATGACATTTTTCCCATCCATGCATATAGGGATAACCCTATATAATGATTTAACATCAAGCATAACCAACTAATCTTCACTATTCACCTTCATATTCTTAATCTTATTTTTAAAGTCAAAGGAATCTTTTATATAGGACGTACTTTCAATAACGTTTGTTGCAAAAATGTGTCCACAAATATTGCCATTGCCTCAGTCTTACTTCCACTAGTTGGTACTACTGGCCGCATTGGCGTATCATTCAGGTCCTTATGTATTTTAGGTAACTCAAATAATCTGCTTTTTCTGGGAGCCTTTATAGTTAGAAAAAGCCTTATTTGATCAGTAATACATCCTGTCATAAACCATTCTTCTGAAGATTATTTGGTTACGCTTGATGTTAAATCATTATATATAGTTATCCCGAATGATGAGGGAATGGAACTGGTCAGATTTGAACTAATTAGATCTAAAAAAATTTCCTCTGAGATGGTCAATTTATTAATGGAAATGTTAGATCTAATTTTGAGCTTCATTTTTTTTTAATTCAATGACAGGCTGTATAAACAGACTAATGGAGTAGCTATGGGTGCTGTTATGGCACCCAGCTACATCAATATCTATATGCATGGGTGAGAAAAATGTCATATTTTTGAAATTAATTTTATGAAAAACATCATTTCTTTCAAGCATTTTATTGATGATGCTCTTCTCATTTAGGGAGGTGATGTTACTACCCTGGATTTGTTTTTGAAATATTTAAATGGGGTAAGTTCCTTTTTAAAATTTACTTCTGTTTTTGACAAAAAGTGCGTGAGTTTTTTGGATTTAAGTATTTATAAGGAAGTGGATGGATTATTTACTTCCATTTGTAAGAAAAAGGTCCAAAACAATTCATATTTGCATTATGATAGTTTACATTCTAGTAAAATGAAGGACAATATTGTAAAAGGACAGTTAAAAAGAGTAGATCAACTTACGGATTAAGAAATTGATTTTGCTAGGGAAAGCACATTATTATGTGAGAAGTTTATTCAGAGAGGGTATCCAGAAAGGGTAGTTAATGAATCCCTTAGTGAAAGGAATCAAATAAGAAAGGGAACAGTACAGGTTGCCAACAGCCTAAACAGGTAGATTTTACAGTATCCATGCAACAACAGTATAGACACTAGATCCATCAAAAATATTATTTCCACCAATTGGAAAAAGCTTAAGGTTAGTTCTGAAGTAGCCAAAGCTGTAGGTGAAGGGCCAGTTTTTGTACAAAGAAAAGGAAAGAGTTTCAGAAATCTTTTTCAGGCAAAATTAACCCCCCCCCCCCATCCTGAAAAATGTACAAATCCGGGCATGTTTAAATGTCTGAATTGTAATATGTATAATTTCTTAATGACTCGTATTAAGGAGCTTATGGTTGGGGAGTACTGTATTAAGCTTCAAGGTAGATACACTTGTAAGTCTACATTTATTGTTTATTTGACTATATGCCTGTCATGTCAAGCTTTTTATATTGGACGTACCACAAGAGAGTTAAACAAAAGAATATACAAGCAAAATATGCTGTTGCTATTAAAGATGAGAAGAATGCTTTAGGAAAACATTACAAAAACAGTGGTTGTAAAGTAGATTTTAAGTTTTGTGTATTAGTTGAAGTAACAAATGTTTGCAATAGATTTGATGCTGAAGAAGAGCTTGGGTGGAAGGAATATCAGTGGCAGGTTAGACGAAATGCTTGCTATCCACCTCGGCTTGATGATAGATCTGATTTTGTAGCCTACCTTAAAAGAAAGAGGTTACATCATAATTAATTGTGTCATGTGTCTTTTAGATTGCTATTTATGTTAAGATGTTTTAATCACAGTATTCAGTCTGAAGAAGTCCAGTGTGGATGAAAGTGCTTACTGTATATTGTGAAGAACTTTGGTGAAGTTTTTTTAAAGTTGGAAGCTGTTTCTTGGCTTGTTCCACAGTTTTATTTGGAACACTTAAACTAGTACAGGGATCAGGGGGAGCACTAGGCACCAGGGTCCCAGGGATATGACATGGGAATGTGATCTTCCTTGATGGCTTAGGGCCATAAAAGGAGCTATCAGGAATGTTCAGTGAGCATTGGGAAAGGTCAGTGGAATGTAATGTGTGTGTGTGTGTGTGTGTGTGTGTGTGTGTGTGTGTGTGTGTGTGTGTGTGTGTGTGTGTGTGTGTGTGGGATGGTTGTGCTTATGTAATGTGGTCACTGCAGTTATTAATCGTGGGTAGGGGTGATCTGCATGTCATGATAATTATGATAAACAAAAATGCAAATGACTCAATAATGACATCTATCCTCATTGCAGCTAATATGTCTATGAATCACAAAATACTGAGTTGAGTTAGCAGGTTTGTTTTAACTTGGCCATTAATGGGACATGGTAGGGCTTTCATGAATCCTCAGGTAAGTTTAATTTGAAGACAAGTACACAATATTTTCCTTTATTTGTCTTGCTTGTGTATAATTGGTTGATAATGAATATAATTATTAAAAAAAATAACTCTGGAGAAGTCAGTGTCAGGCAGTATGAAAACAAACACTACTAAGTGTAAACAAAAAATGAGTAGATACTGCAATGTGAGCTAACTTCTGTTCACCAAGATTTGAGACAGTATGTTAACAGCTCACTAGTAAGCCAGAGATGCATTTGCTGCAGTTACAGATGGCAGTAAAAACACAAGGTAGGCATATATATGTGTGTGTGTGTGTGTGTGTGTGTGTGTGTGTGTGTGTGTGTGTGTGTGTGTGTGTGTGTGTGTGTGTGTGTGTGTGTGTGTGTGTGTGTGTGTGTATATGTGTATGTGTATGTGTGTGTGTGTGTGTGTGTGTATGTGTGTGTATTTGTGTGTGTGTGTGTGTGTGTGTGTGTGTGTGTGTGTGTGTGTGTGTGTGTGTGTGTGTGTGTGTGTGTGTGTGTATGTGTGTGTGTGTGTGTGTGTGTGTGTGTGTGTGTGTGTGTGTGTGTGTGTGTGTGTGTGTGTGTGTGTGTGTGTGTGTGTGTGTGTGTGTGTGTGTGTGTGTGTGTGTGCTTGTGCGCGCGTGTGCGTGTGTGTGTGCTTTGAATGGAGGGAGCCAGTAGTAAATACAAAATTATTCCACTTGGCTAAAAGGAAAACAGTAAAAGAAACAGTTTAACTCATAACAGCATTGAAGGGATAATATTGTTTCAGAGCCAAATGTGGGTGTGGATATGTAGAAATTATAGCAGTACAAAATGTTTGAACTGGACTGGGAAGGAGTTTTGGGCAAAATGTGTGTGGTAGAAAACTGAACAAGTTGTGTGGGTTTTGTATGTTCTCCCCACATCCATATAAGTTTCCTTAAGGCATTCTGATTTCATCCCACATATCAAAATGTGTTGCTTAGTGGATACTACAAACTATGCGTACATGGAATCTTTATTGTTTACCTTGTGGTTTGAGCTATTGCTGGAAATGATTTGTAAGCATTAATCCATATACCCATTGTAGCAAATAATTAAATATTGAAAAATTAGCTGTCAGAAATAGGTATAAATAGGTGATGTGTGATGATGCCATTTCGAAATAAAGGCCTGAGATTTTTACAATTTTTGTCAAGCATTCTGAGGAACTTTAACAGTATTGTGTGGTTTTGTGAAAGTCTGTAACAAGGTATAAGAATTAGCTACTCAAGGGACTGCAACAATTCAGAGCAGGTGCAAGTGATGATTGAAAGTAAACGAAGGAAGAAAAGGCTAATACAAGATGAGAATATATAATGAATTTAGAACATTTTGATGCCCTTTTTGCCCCCCCCCCGTCTCTCCAGAACCATTAAGTCCATCTTCATTGATTGATTTGTCCCACACTTTCTGGCATTTATTGATACTGGGCATGGGAGGCAAGAGTTGGGCCCTGTAGTGAGCCAGTAGAGTTTACCAAGTTTCATGTTGCAAATGAGCCTGCTTTAGAATAGCATGGTTTACTTGTTATGTTCTGCAGCACCTCCCAAGGGTGGTAGTGTGTACAAGGTACTTGACTTACCAAAATGTTGATAGTCTACATCTGTTCTATCATTTTTTTCACAAAATATAAACAAATAACTATATTGTTTTGTTTTAATAAACACTAATAGCAGATATTCCTGATACCTAACATGAAACAGTCTTCATTCCAACAGGCTAGTGGGTAGAAGGGTATGGTTGTGGGTTGATAGTGGGATATCAGCTCAGAGGCCCTACCAAAATGGTCTAAACTCAGCCCCACAATTGGTATGGCCTGTCCTGGGTGATCAGATAGTACTTGGGGAGATTTGTACAATATTTAAATATAAAGTATGGGGGGAAGTCAGCATTACAAGTACAAAAATGGGCAGTTCTAATCCCACATTTGGGTAGGCTACGGATGAGTCTGCAGAACGTGATCCTACATTTTGTTTATTTAACATTTGTTGACCGGGAAAGTCTGACTAGGTTCCACAGATCCTGTTTTCAGTGGAGGGCCAGGGAGAAATGCTTCAGAAGCATGGCTTTAGAATGTGGGAGGAAACAGGAGTACCCAGAGAAAACCCATGAGAATGCAGGGAGAACATGCAAACTCCACGCAGAAGGCACCCCAGCCGAGAATCGAGCCGGAGAACCTCTTGCTGTGAGGCGACAGCATTAACCACTGCACCACTGCGCTGCATGAAAAGAACCATGTTATAGTCAAAATTAAAGGTTACAGAAAGAAACAAAGAAAGGGAATACTAAACCTGTAGGTAGAAAACAATCCATGTTTGTACTCATGTAATCATAATCTTGTCCTCCAAATCACTTCAGATTTTAAAAATACTTAATTCTTTCCAAATATTGACCCCAACACCCTTAAATAAATGTCACCTAACCTGAAATTCCTCATCATAGTCAACCTTTTTGGCAGAGTACTTCAACCCAGCCACTGATCCTGCAGTCTAAACGTCATGAGAGATCATCCTAGGTTTATTCCTAGGAGGCATGTTTATCACAGGAGGTGGTCTCTGTTTAAAAAAAAAAATAAAAAATCTCAGGCCACCTGTCTTAATGAAATAAGTTACCGTCTATCAATACAATTGCATAGGAAGCGGCCAATTCTTCAGTTCCTCATGTCTGACAATACAATGTATTGCCATAAAACTTGTTACTTTGCTGATATCCTTCTAGTTCAGGGCTCAATTTTGACACTGGTAATTTGTGTTCCTCTGGGGTACCCTTTAAATCAGAATGCTCAATGCCGTTACTTAAATATTGTTTTTCTACAAGTGAAGTTTGCTTGATTTTTGTTGTCATGGTCATATGCTGTCCAACTTCCACTTCGTCTGTGATGATAGTAAGGAAAAGTAAGAATTAAAGACATTAATAAGATAACAAAATAATTGAAAACTGCCTCAAACATACCTACAAATAAGCAATATATATATATATGTGCTGCAAAGCTGGTATATGAGATGTCAATGTTCAGCACAATGCCATTGAAAAGGGGAGGTGTCTCATTGTAAGTTTGTTTATGCAGTTAGTGATCACTGTACAACAGATTCAATATCAAACTATGATATACTGCAAAAGCTGCCTCATATCTATGATGCACTGCAGAAGCATGCCCCACCTTCCCCCTGTTAGTCATAATGTACTACAAGGGCTCCATGTCTTCATGGATTATTCTTCTTAAGATTCTACACCGAGTTTCTGCTTTTCTTGGATATAATCTCCTAGAATCTGATGAAAGACAAAAATGCTTCCAATGTAGTCTGTTGGATGCATCTTACAGTATCAGCACTATAGTGCCTGTGCAGTCCTTTTTAGGCTTCAGAGTCCTGAACATCCATGTTGCCCTCAATGGAACATGATCTGAGTCTATAGTGTAACTATGCTGTCTGTGAATACCTAGTTAGTGACACCCCATGCTAACTCCTGGGGCATGTGTGTGACAAACTTATTTCAGTTTTCTGGAGGATGGGTTCAAAGCAGGATACAAGATTCTTAAACAAGAGCATAATGATATAGAAAAATAATAATTTGCTTTTTTCCATTGTCATTCTTAAGAACAAAATTCAGATGTTTCATTGAATGCAAGGTTTAGATGCAGTGCTAGTATGCACTATTTATAGTGCACCCTTGCTGCATGTCAGCAGTTAAAAGGGGTCTATATTATAATAGTGAATGCTTAAAATAGTGAACACTGTATAATCAACCCCCAAAAAAAAAAAAAAAAAAAAAAATTCCGAACAAATGGAACAGCGTTTTTTTTCCCAGCGGAAAAAACCCAAACACAAAATAAAGTGGGGAGCTTCACCCCCACACCCCCCGATGTGGCTAAGTGCCCCACACACCTCCTACTTAAATATACCAACTCTGAGATCGCACCACAGTAGAGTAAATGACAAAGTCCCAAAAACGGCCTAGTGTTTTTTTCACTGGAAAACAAATCGCTGTTCCGTGTCTTCAGGATTTTGCTGTTTCAACATTTAGCTGTCAATTAAACAGCATTCGCCAAATTTAGTGTTTGCTTACTTAATAGAGAACTGGTAAAAGAAACCCAGAAGAAGCTGATGAATGAACTGTGTTCAAAGAATAAGCAGGAAGTGGATAACAGCTAGCATACCAGAGTTACACAACAGAGAAATTGAAGCTGATGTTTTTAAACCAATGACTAAAGGGTAGAGCTCAGTACCAGTGCATAGTCTTAATCTCCTATGCTAAGCTACCAATCTTCTTAGAATTTATTGTAATTTAGGTGTAGCAGTGAAAAGCACAGATATGACTTTTCTTGGATGTAGTAGTACCAGCGTGATGAAAGTTACTGCTAATATTCCAACATGGTACTGCATAATTTGAGCGACTTCTCAAAATAATGGCAATCTTTTAACAATAATCATGTCATAATCATGTAAAATTATGCTTATTTGTAGGCAATATGAAGAAGTGATTAAAATAAAGGAAGAAAAGCAATAGAACTAAAGATAATCCCTGTAAAAGTGTGTATTGCAAATGCTTATTCGTAAGATAGCTAGAGAACCAGGAAACCGCTTCTTCACTCAGACCAATTGTTGTTAATTTGATGACTATGAAAGTCTGGTCAATCATGTTAAAAATCCTGTCTGGCGTACCTAAGAGGGCTGTTGTCAAGTTACTGTTATCTATTTCTCTGGAAAAACTATTATTCAGCCAATGGCACTGGCATAAAGAGATAAAGTACTGACTATGGCTCAAGCAACCTGAATTCCAATAGTAGTTTGGGCACCTGCTAGACCTTGAGTGAGAGAGGGGAAAAGTGATGCGACTATGCCAGCTCACATGACTTCAGGGAGCGGAGAATATTCCAATTGCATGAGGGAAGGATGGAGTGAAGTTGCTGTACTTGCTCAGCTATATTTGGGGAGAGGGCATGGGGAGCTTGTTCCCAATACAGAATCCACAACTGACAATGGTGGATCCCATGAGAGCACTGACTTCAAAGGGGGCAGGGAAATCCCAAGTCAGTCATTTTTAAAAGTGAGTTACACAAGATTATGATCCCAAGGAAGGGCCACCAGTTTTCTTGGATGCCTCTTATGCAAACAACATTTCAAGAATATTTTGACATGATACTGCATTCAAAGAGAAGGATCCATGGCCAGACATGCTGAAATACTGGATAAATGAACCTTGACAAAGGGATAAGAAAGGACACAGGATAGAAACTTGCATAAACATTGTAGAACCAGAGAAAAACTAGCACTGAATGGGTGCTGATTATATTGTTGGCACTATCTAGAAAACATTTTCCATTTGTTAATATATGATTTTCTAGTAGTAAGCTTTCTTGTCTCTATTAGTATCTACTGTACATCTTCAGTAAACAGGTGCCTAAAAGGAATTAAAATCCTATCATCCCGGTAATTAGTTGAAGTTGATTGATGTTCAGGTGTATTAAACATCCCTTGTGTGAGTAGATCCAGTCTGTGAGGAAGCTTGTGGTTATTGCCCCTGGCCATTTCCAAAAGATGGAAGAACCATGGTTACCTGGGCCAGAAGGGAGATTCCACAATGATCTTGGGGGATTCCCTTTGAATCTTCAGAAGTATCCTGGATATTAGTGGAAAGGGTGGAAGAGCATACAGAAACATTCTTATCCAAGAAAAAGTAAAGTCAACTATCTTCTAGTTCTTCTTGCATGGAGTCCTGGAATAGAATCTTGACAGTTGAATGTTCAGAGTGGAGGCAAAGAGGTTTACTTGAGGAACTTCTCACAGATGGATCACATCTTGGAAGATCACCTGATCTAATTTCCATTCTTGGTGTTCTGCCCACATCCTGCTCATCTTGGCTTCCACATAAATTTGCTCTGATAGAATGCAGGATGCATGTGGAACGAGATTGTACTGTGGAGCTATATCCAATGCTAACTTGGCTAGCCTACAATGAAGGTGCAACCTGGTTCCCCCTTGCTTGTTGATATACCACATGACTGTGGTATTTTTTGTAACCACTCAAAAGAGGTCCCAGGACCAAAGAAAGTTCAGAGAGTTGAGTGCTCTGATTGGGACAAACATCTCCTTGATATTTATGTGCTTACATCTTTTTGCACTTTTATCCCTCCTGAAACTTCTCCCCAAGCAAAGCCTAAGCATCTCTACTGACTGACTGCTTTAGAGCAGGGAGAGAGAAGGGGGGGGCCTGGATTTAAGGATATCTGTTGTCAACACCAAACGTTTTCTCTTTTGACAAAGCCCAGTACTGGGATTTGAAAAGATAAAGGGTGCTGAAGCTGGGAACAAAGAGATTTCAAATACCACTGTATCTTTCTCATGTGGAGTCTTTTCATGGATATCATAAGAATCATAGATGCCATGAGAACCAAGATCCTGAAATATTCCCTATCAGTGACTGAAGTTTGATTGGAAAACCTTAAAAACAGATCTAAATGAAGATCTGTTTTTTTTTTTTTCCCTGTGGAAGAAAGGCTCTTTGAACTGAGGTGTCTAGCTGATATCTCAGATACACAATTCTCTGTAAAAGAAACAAGAAAGACTTTTAAATGTTGAAATCCCAGTTTATGTGAGAGATCTGTCATACAAGAGTGAGATTCTGAAAAATTTAAAAAGGACTCTGCAACAATAAGCAAGTTATATAAATACAGAAAAATGTGGATACCCTGTAGCCTGCAAAGAACTATAACTGGAGCTAGACACTTTGTGATCATTCTTGGTGCAGTGCATAGTCCAAAGGGTAAGGCAGAGAACTGATAATATGGTCCATATACACAAAACCTTATGAAATGTATGAAGTTTGGATGAAAAAGGATGTGATGATAAATATCTTTTAAGTCTAGTGTTGCCAGGAAACTTGAAAGATGTAGAACAGGCAATAAGCTGTGAAGTGACATTGTTTTTAATTTGGGCATTATCACCGACAGGTTTAGGAAAGGACAATCCAGAAGTGATCTCCAAGCAGTTTTTCTTTGGTACTAGGAACATCCTTGAATAAAATTGTTTCTTACCTGGGAAAGAGGAACTGGTTCTAGCACTCCTTGGGAAGACAAAAGCAGGCTTGTTTGCATAAAGCTGCAGTGCGTTAGGCCTTCTGCCCTTGCTCTACTGTTTACCAAATACTTGCTGAGAGACTACAAAATATATGTGCTTATTTTCAACTGTTTTCTGCACTTTCTGATCAACTAAAGCAATATGTGCTGCATTTCTGTTTGTTTAACCTGTGCAACTGTGTTTTACTGCATTTTAGATTGCCTGCTAATTGAATTCCTCTCAGAACTGTAATTGCTGTTCATCTGCTTGTTTTGTTCATTTTAGTTGATTGCTGCACTTGAAAAACAATAGCATAGACTAGATTCAGGTTTTTGCTGAAACTAGTACTGTCTGTGCCCTTTGTAGCTTGTAAAACAGTTAATCTTTTGTCTGGATAGGCCACCCTGTGCCCTCATGAGAGGAAGGTACAGTTTGAACTGATCTAGCTAGAGTTACAGTTGCAGGGCTCTGTTTAGGGTGTTTTGATTGGATAATTTGAACTTTGGCTGTTTCCTGTTTTTCTGCTTTAATAAGCCTCTGTTTGAACTGGTCTGTGCTTGTTTGAGCCTGTCTGTGCATTGCGCACTACTGTGAGGAGGGATTACAGACACCTGCTCTCTAGCCTCGGAAATATTACATAAACCAGAGCTCTTCGTGCCTAAACCTACTAATACCTGCCCCTGCTGTATAATGCAATAACCTTAACCATTATGCCAACCCCACCATCTGTATTCCCTCTTCAGCTGTTATAGCCAAACCAAGATTATTCCTGGGACCATGAACTGCCAGTTTCCCTCCTTTACTCCTACCAGCCTGGTTGACATGGGTCTACTGAGGCAGTGTAGCAACTGCCTCTTGTATAAGATCCTATGAGGTTACTAGGATATTGACCCTGAAGCCCTTATAAGCCTAGGCAAGAGTTTAGCCCATGTATAGACAAATCAGCACCCGATGTCCCTGTCCAGCAGGAACACGGATGGAAGCCCAGAGATGTATTTTCTATTTCCCATCCAATTATCCAGGTATGGGATCATAGAAAGTTATTAGAAAAAAGACACTCTGCCAAGTATTGAACCCAGGCCCTTCTGAACTACAGTCAAAGCAATGCACCACTAGGCCAACTCACTACACTGACAGCCCCCTACTTCTAAATAAATCCTGTACATTTGTGAGAGATGCACCTACATTATGAATCTGGAATCACAGCTCTCTCACACAATAGACAGCAGTACATAGCAGGTTGTCAGCCCACCTACCGCAACTCTTACTCATGACATACAGCATGCACATAGACCAACATATGCAGAGGTACTCACAAAAAAATCTACCTAAATACCAGAAATCTCCAAAAAACATGCATACTAAACCAACCATAATACCCAAAACACACAATGCACATAATGACACAAGCACAAGTGTCTCACCATCAAAGCCCATAAGGCAACACACATCCACTCCAAATATCTTTGTCATAAGAGACTTTATAGTGAGACACACAGACATCCTCCTCACCAGGCTAAACAAGGAGAAAGTCATGGTCAGCTATCTTTCTGGTGCTAGGATTCATCAGATCACACAGGTACTCAAGTCTCTCAACAACAAGTACTATTATTATTTAGTCATAGTACATGTTGCTGTGAATTAATTGAGACATACCTCCATGGACTACATGAGGAGAGGCATGATTGAGCTTTCTGATTATGTGCCACAGGCATGTTTGCCCCTAGCCTTGAACAGCATATTACCCTTGCCTAGGATGATGCCACGATATAAACAGAAAATCATTGACTTCAATAATTGCCTAAGTTTCTGTTGTCATTCTAAGGGGGATTCGGTTTCTGTCAACCTAGGATGACATGATCAATAGACCTTGATGCTTTGCCAGAGAGTGTCTTCATCTGTCACGCCTGGGATTTCGGCTACTGGCCAAGGCTCTTGCCACCCCCATAGTGCCTCTTTTAGGCAATGTCACAAGGACAAAATTCCTGAAGTAAACATTTCATCAAAAAACAACCTCAAGGTCGTGCTGCTACACACTAGGAGTCTTAGCATGAAACTGCACTCATTGGAAGCAGTCCTCACCTTGGAAGACACTGACATCTGTGCAGTCACAGATTCAAGGTAGTGCAAAGCACCCCAGCCATACTGGGTTACACCTCCTACCACATGTTCAGACCACAAATGGAAGGCATGATAACTAAAGTAGATGGTGTATCGAAATCCATTAAAGATAAATACACCTCCAGATTGGTTAAACAGTATGATTCCCTAGAGACACTTCAGGTGCAACTAACTGTTGGTAGGACAACTATTCAAGTCATTGCCAGTTACAGGACCCCCTTCATGAATCAAGACAGTCACTCTACCTACTTGGATCTTCTGGAATCCATCAAGATACATCCAAATACCATGGTTCTGGGTGATTTTAATTACCTATTCATTGACTGGGTATATTACTCATGCTCAAACTCGCTTGCCCAAAGGTTCCTTGAGTTCATTAACTCCAATGCCCTGGACCAGCTGGTAGACACCCCAACTAGGGACACCAACATCTTGGATCTGGTGCTTACCAATATGGAGTACCACTGTAGCACCCCTCCAGTGAGGTCTTCCATGGTCAGATCTGACCACAAATCGGTCTCATTCAAAGTAACTATCACACAGGACCCCCCACAGCAACTAAACTAAAAAAACTTTTTCAAAGCAGATTATATCCTTCTAAGAGATGCTATAAATAGCTTCACTGAACCTCCCCCCTCAGATGTAACTGGCAATTATGCCGAGTCTTACACCAATGCTTTTTACAAACACCTGTGTAACTGCATTGACCCAGCCATACGCAATAGGACCAAACAAGCTCTTCAAGGAAGAGTACACCTATCTGGTGGACAACTGCTATTAACAGGCTTAACAAGAAGAAGAAGAAATTGTCTAAAAGTAAGAGGGAGCGAGCCCTAAACTGGAAAATACTCCCTCCTCAGCTTAAACAAGCAAATAAGACTTCTTGTGAAGTCCTCCAAAACAAACTAAGAGTCCAAATTAGCATCCTCAACTAAGGACAACCATAAGGCATTCTTTAGTTACATCCATAGCCTAAAAGGTAAGACCCAGATTTGGACCAAACTGGTAGCTAATGATACCACATACACTGAACCTGTGGACATAGCAAACTTGGTTACCCGACAGGCTCTGTGAAAACTTCACTTCCCTGTCCCCACCACATATACCCAATAACATTCCTTCCACCTGTCCCCCACCTTGTATCTCTAGAGGGCAGGTTGTAAATGCCGTCTCTAAGGTCAAGTATCTGTGGGCCCTGATAACATCACAGACTGCATCCTACATGGGCTCTAACAAGAATTAGTAACATCACTGAGTACTCTCTTCAATCATAGTATAAGCACTGACTTTGTCCCAGCTGAATGGAAAATGGCTACCGTTATCCCATTGCACAAGGGTGGTGCTTCCACTGACCCCAGAAACTATAGACCTATTAACCTGACTAGCCTTATCTGCAAGGTCATGGAGCGAATCATCATGGACCTTATCAACAAAGATATAGGTAATCTCTAAATACTTAACCCTACTCAGTTTGGATTTGTCAAAGGGAGCTCATGCCTGTTAAACCTGGTGGACTTCTTTGAGGCAATCACCAAAGCCCTAAATGAGGGGGAAAGCTGTGCATACAGCCTACCTGGACTTGGCCAAAGCTTTTGACACTATTCTCCACTCAGGCATTATTGACAAACTCACTCAGCCCTTATAGGTTCATAGGTTCATAGGTTCATACTAGGCTATCTGCCCGAGGGCATTTACAAGCCTAGCCCATAGTTTTGTGGCTTACGCCACCCCTTTAGTATGGGGAACTATACCCATTATTTTGCTGTGCCTCTGTTGAGCAGTGACACTGAGGTAATCCCTGGGGTATATCTGCGATCTCCCATCCATTGGTCAAGATTGCTCTTGAACAAGGCCAGCGAGGTGCTCTGCCTCACATATACCAGGATTTTATTCCACAGCATAGGGAGTCTTTGGGTGATGAATCTATCCCTCCAGCGCGTCCTATTAATAGCCGTGTCGAGGTTTAAGTCTCCCGCCCTTGTGGCTCTGACGGATCTAGATTTTTTGAGGTGAAGCATATTCATCAAATCTGGGTTTGACATGGCCTTGTATGTTAGGCAAAGGTCACCTCTGAGCAAGCGGTAAGCGACTGAATAGAGCTGGAGTTCTTTCAGTCGGGCAGCATAGGACAGATGTTAGGTGGGTTGCTAACTGGCTCACTGATAGAACCCATACAATCAAAATAGGGGAATCCACCTCCAACAGCAGACCCATAACCAGTGGTGTTCCACAGGGATCAGTCCTGGGACCTCTACTGTTTGGAATCTATTTCTCCAAAGTACAAGCAAAAACTAAAGGTCTGTGGCTGGCAAAGTTTGCTGATGGCTGAAAACTGGGAGCGGTCATAGAATCCCCAAACAATGTCAATATCCTACAAGAGGGTCTTACCCAAACAAATGATTGATGCCAAAGTCACGGCCTTAAACTCATGCAAAAAATGTATTATCATTCCTTTCAGTAAAAGCAATGATCCTGCTAACTAACACATAAATAAAAACATACTAAGCCTGCACTCAGTGGTGAGAGACCTGGGCACACAGGTTGACAGCAACTTTACCTTTGATCACCATGTCTCCACAGTGGTAAGAAGGGTATTCTATAGCACTCATCTCATAAGTAAGGGCATTGCCTCCAGAAAAAAAGACTATAACCGCTCTGTACTCTTCCCTCATCAGGCCAATAACTGAGTACAATGCCCCTTTTGGTATGTACCTTTCCAGGCACCTGCAGCAATTGGAGAGAACACAAAAGTTCCTCAAAAGGAGAATTCACGGTATTCAGCATCTGTCCTATGTGGATTGTCTGAAATCACTGTCACTTCACTCTGATTCATACAGACTACTCAGAGGCAATCTCTGCCTTGTGTATAAGGCAATCTCTGACCCTGCTTTACTGGAAATGCTGCATATCTATAAGTCCAATGGCTCACAAGTTACCCACTCTAAAGACCTTAACCTGGTATGTGATATTACTAAAACCTTTTGGAGGGACAGGTATGTCTCCCAGAGGTCACCACACACATTGAACAGACTTCCAATTCATGTCAAGCAGAGCACCTCTCTGTCCCATTTCAAGCTCAATCTGGACGATTGGATGGGTAACCATAAATGCACCTCAGGGGTTTCACCTGGGTCTCTCTTGGACAGGAGCAATAGGTGTTGATCATGGAAACAAGAGCAGAACTTGGCTAGGCTTGTATTAGCCTAATAACTTTCTATGATCTTATGATCCTATGAAGAAAAGGTGGAAACAAGAGTCTGATCTGGAGGATGAGGAATTACCCCCTGGAAAGAAGGTATTTCCTCCCTCTACCATCGGTACCCTTGATGAATGATTTCCAGAATCCATTTGTCTGAAACAACCTGTTGCCAAAAACTAAAATGAAGATTCAGACTTCATGGAAAAAGGGGGCCAGGGTGGGAGGGGAGTAACAATGTCTGTTGAATAATCTTTCAGAATTGTCAAACTGTACTTTGTTTTGGGAAGTTGGTTACTTCTTTTTTGAGCCCCCTTGCATTTCTTCTTAAATGTATGTTTACTTGCATTTTGCTGAAACTGTTTATATATTTATTTATTTATTTATTTGCCAAAACTGGATGAGGAGATAGAAAATCCCTTGAAACGTTTCAAAAAGGAGGGCTGAAACATCTTAGAAATTTCCTGAATCAGCTTGCCACTTTCATCACACTTTTTCATCAGCTCTGCAGCAGAGGAGCCAAATACTAAATCTCTATTAAAGGGAGAATTTAAAATCTCATTTTTAACATCATCTGGGCGGTTCTGAGAATGTGGCCATGCAAACCTCCTCAAAAGAGTACCATGGCCATAACTCTGGAAGAAGTATCAGTAGAGTCATACACACACTGTAAACAATGAGTAGTGGCCTGTGCAATAGAAGAAACTAAGTTATTTAAAGCAGATTGTTTTCTCACAAGAAGAAAACACAGATATTACATTCCTCATACATTCGCAATGTGTCAGAACAAATTTTAACATAGCCTGACAATTCAAAATTCTGAAAATCAAAGGTACAGAAGTATACACTTTTTTCCAAAGCCTGTCAATAATTTTCCCATCCTTATCAAAAAAACTAGGATGGGAATTAACTAAGTGTTTAACAGCAGTGGGATCAACTAAAGCTATAGCTGCTGGGTCAGGTTTGGGAATAGTGAATAAAAATTTAATTTAAAAGACTGAAGAACATCATACATTCTATCTGCCTTTTTAAGGACAGCTGGCAGACTATCAGGAAATTGCAGGCAGTAAGACATACATCCTCCAAAGCAGACAAGACAAGAGGAGTGGGTGCAGGTTCAGGAAAATCCTTCTGTAACAAGTCATAGTAATTTCTGAGGAACTGAGAAACCTCAGTGTTCTCCCATTGAAAACACTGGCACATTCTAGCAATAGTCTAAGAGAAAGAAAAACTTCCACAGGGAGAATCAGAAAATGAGCTCTCCTCTGAATCTGAATCAGAAATCTGAGAAAAACACCCTGTATATATCCTAAGATCTTCCGGTTCAGATTCAGAATCTTGAATTTCTTCAGGAAAAGAGGAGTCTCTCTTGCTTTTACAAGAAACTACTTTACAAAAAGGATCAATAGTCTGAAACTCTGAGCTAGACCCAGTAAACTACTCCTGTCCGAAAATTTTAGGGGAGTAGATACATGCTTGGTTTTCTGTTTCTTTTTGATAAAAAATGGCAGCAACAGCTTCACAAGGGATGGGAGCAGCATTCTGATACAGCAGGGAAACCTCCCACATTTCTTCTTCCAGGACTGACAAGAGTGGCTCCCCCTTGTCCACTGAGGGAACCCCTTTAGCCACAGAGGATGTGGGTAAGCCCTGGTCCATAGCGGCTGTAGGTACTACACCATATGGATCCAAGGTAAAAGATGAGTGGTCTAAGGTGCAACAAATGACCACAGCAGAGTCACCCACCTGCAAATGAGGAAAATTGCTAGCCTGCTGCAGTGGGAAAGACTGTTTGCTTACTGTGAGACTAGAAGTCTCTTCCATGGTCAAGCTGAAAATGGTGACTGTCCCTGGGAAAGACAAGCAACAATTGCTGGCAAACACTACCAGTCACCAAAGGTAACTTTTTTTACAGAAAAACACAGTAAAAAGAACTTTAAAACACTATGTCAGCCCCCAAAAAGTTAAACACTCTGAAGGGCTTTGCACCCAAACTTGTCTTTTAGTGAGCTCATCTCAAGCTTCTTGACAGATTGAGCATGTGGAAGGTACCTGAAGCTTTGGAAGCTAACCAGCTGTAATATATTTCACAGGATATAACCTATATAGGTAAGGTTACTGCAGCAGTGATTGATATAATGAACATCATTCACTTTATCTCTGAAGTACCATTACATTTTATACTGTTTCTAACACTGTCATATAATTCGCAATGCAATTACAAGGAAGCTACTAACTCAAATGTAATGCTCTTATTGTTACCAAAAAGCTTAGATGCTAATTACTCAAAACAAACTGAATGTTGCAAACTTTTGTTAAAATACTCCCTACCAGTAGCTGGCTTAATAAAATATACAACACCATCCAAGACCACAGGTTCCATAGAAAATTAACAAGTATTATTTACTATATCGCTAACTACCAAATACAATGAAAATGCCTCATATACTTTGCATGCTAATAATGCATGCCAAGGGATTGCTTAACTATCCTAGTTTTAGTTTTATGTAAACTATGAACATAAATCAATAAAATATTTCTTATATAAGAGACTTGTGATACTCTGTAAGAAGTTTGTCTTCAGTCATTTGTTGCCCTTAAAAGCATACAAATCTTAACCAACAGTTGACTATGTCTACGGCTGAACTAATGTATAAATTCTAGAGCTATGTCAAATGGCATAATCAATGCTGCAGTCTAATGTATGCAGAGAAACACACTGGTCTGTATTAAGTAAACTCTGTGTAGGTTCCACGCAGAGCCCACATGGAGTGTATTCACATAGATACTGATCATCATTTGGCATCGCGCAGCCTCACGTAGCCTCTCGCTATGAATATTAATGATGTGTAGTGCACGTAAACAAGGTTTTGCAGTTTTCCCCAGTGTTGCTGGCCATGAAACCTGTATACTAAATGTGGATCGTTCCACACAACCTTTTAGTGCCGGTAATGTGGTCAAATAGTTCTATAGGATATGATATATGGAACAGAAATATATGTCATTATATATTGAGTGAAATCTTCAGTAATTTCACAATAAGCCACACAAGTTACAATGAACAAGCCAAAAACATGATGCAAACATCTGGACAGTCTGCAAAACTGTTGATAGTCTGTCTTTTGTGCTTTAATTTCTTTTTTTTTTCTTGCCAGTGTTTGCTCGATGTGCCGCTTGGCATAAACATGTTTAGATATGCTCACCTGGTTTGTGCAAAGTGCAGCAGCATGCAAACTGGAGGAATGGCCCACCCAGGTTGTAGACAGGACCCAGACAGCCACACATATGGACCGGATGCATTCATTTAATAATATTGTGAGGCATGCAAAGATGGTAAGTGGCATTGCACTATGATTAACAGAGAGAACCTTACAATAATTATTAAGATAGCAGATATCATCCTGCTAATCCCATGGCAGCAGGTGTTAAGTGTAGGTGCAGCGTGCAGATGGTTTGGGGTTCTAGTACAGGGTGTGCACATTTTTGTTTTTACTTTTGTGAGATTGCAGATTATAAAAGTTAAGTGCAGTATACACAACTGTTTTCTCAAACTTCTTGTGGCAATAGCTGTAAGTGCAAGACATCCATAGACATGACCCATTTGAGTAGCACATTTACACAAGTGCCTCTATAACAAATAATCTTGAAATTGGAGTGTTTGCCACTGTTGCCCATCACTTAACATCGCACAGACACCATACCTGGCAGTGAGCAGTCTTACCTACTGGGTTTGTGCAATGGTAAGTGATGTGCAACATTTTCAAATGTTGCAAAACCGAAATGCGTGCATTCTCAGTAAGCACAAGGCATGCAATAGGTGGGAAACAGAAGCATATAAATGCAATTGACAGGAAATGCTTATTGGACATTCAGCTTGAACTATGGCAGGCATGTCTGGAGCTGTTGGAGAGGGTGTGCACTTTCAAGTGCAGTGTTGGGATGTCCAGGAGTTCAAGAATTTTGTTGGACTCCTAGTTAAAAAGCTTGGGCCAAGATTGCTGCAGCAGGACTATTGAGACTCAGAATATAAATCTGAAGCCTGGAATAGTGTTTTCAGGGTCTTAACCACTGTGACAGGTATCTACACACAGGTCAGCAATGCAGACATCATTCTGATGACCACTGGAGGAGGAATCTGGATACCCTTGAACTTTGGATCTGGAAATATCAGGCAGGGGACACCTCACAAATGTATCAATTTCAGTGAGTAACTGAAATAGTTAAAAGCTGAATATAGTGAAGACTGGTATTCATAATGGTGTTCTGTTCTGTTTTTTCCACAGCTGCTGAAGAGAGAGACCTGAATGTTTGTTCCCATGCTGCACATCTAGTAAGAATGCGAGCAGCATGTGTTATGTATGCATCAGAACAGTACTGTCTAAATAGTATTTTAACAAAAATAATAATTTGTATAGTAATTTTGTAGTATTAAAAGTTAAGGAACGCTTAGTTAGTATTTAATAGAGTTGCATCAAATTGAGTGTGCATATCCCAACTGTAAAAGAAACTATGCATGCCTTAGTCTGTAGCACAAAGTAGCGGTGCCATATTCTCAAATTACAGTGAGCATGCATCTCTAAACTGTAAAAGGAAAGTATGCATGCAGGAGTCTGTAGGACAAAAGAACAGTACAGTATTTCAATGTAGTCATCAGTTGTGGGTTAAAAAAAAACACACTTCCCAAATATACAATACTGTTAGCTTTTTCTCATTATTGGAATGTAACTTCACACCTTTATACCAGTGGCACAAATAACCTTCTATAAACTGTAATCAATATAATTTGAACATGCATATGTGCAATATATGCACACATTAAGTATCGGTGGCTACAACTAGTACTACATTGTGCCTCTGTTATAAATGGGTAGTCTTAAAAGTAAGGAAGAAACTTGTTAGGAGTTTGTAGTGTTAAAAGTAAAGGTAACAGAACAGAGTCAAATAATTGTATAAGTGCTTTGTATGTCACATATGAAGTTACTAATGTTCTCCTTTTTTTCTCTCACCCCAACCCTTTTCTCTCTCTTTTTTTGTTTTTTTTTTATTTTTTGTTTTTCCCACAGCATAGCGGGTACCTGCCCCCACTCCACTGGTTACAGCACTGCTGCTCAGCACATCTGGTGTAGTACCTGGTAGCACCTCCTCTGCTGCCCTTGCACTACCCAGCTCCTCAGGTAGTCCTGCCCTGGAGGATAGGCCTGTGACTTTCTCTGGGAGCAGTGGCAGAGGGGGTGAGTTTATCACCCATGACAAACTGCCAGGGATGGTGTGTAGGATTGTGCATACATAGCTCTCCATTTTACACACATCTCTTAATGACACACATGATTCTTTCCAGTTCTCTATACAACAGATTGTGTTGTGATCAACCCTGTTTCTGGAGGTGACAGTCCAAATTCAGCAAAATTTGTATGTTTTATTGTGGAAGAAATTGATCTTTTCTACATCCTTCCTGCACATTCCTGCCTTGTTTTCACTTTTTCCATTCCCCTGCTTGTTCCCCATTTCACCACTTTCCTGTCTTCCCCATTTCTTTTCTTTAAAGAAATATTGTGAGATGGTACACAGTGTGCACCAACATAAAGCAATGGTAAAAGGAAGCAATATAAGTAGATTTATTTAATTATTATTAAAAGTATCATACACACTTGTAAAATGATTACTTCCACCTGTATTTGAACCCTGTGCCATCTGCCACCAACAACAATGCATTAACACTTGCTGCCACTGAGTCAGTTACCTAGCAGGTATACTTAATACATCGAATAGTAAGTGGCACAGTTTAGGAATGATTTCCTTGTGTACTTCTCTGTGCTTGCCCCCCATATCACTAATGTTGCATCTTCTTCTTCATTAAATTTCTGTGAAGCATTGTGCGATACCCTGTAATATTTTATAAAACATTATTGTGCAATACTCACGTAGTCTTGTACAGCAGTGTGCAATGTTGCATCATGGCACAGCATCAATAAGCAGCACTACTACCAAAATAATTTAATGTATCACCTATAACTAAACCTGCAGTGGTGGTGCTGCGGTAGCATTGTCGCCTCACAATAATACGCTGTCCGGTTCGATTCTCAGCTAGAGCGTCTTCTGCGTGGAGACATGCATGAATGGGTGTACCTTCAATGAAGGTTGTGCATCAGAGCTGGCAACTCTGCATGTAAAAATCTACTGACAATCATTAGTGGACCGGAGTTCCGCTGTGGCGACCCCTAACCGGGAAATGCCAAAAGACACAACAACCTATAACTAAACCATTTCCCCAAAAAGGAACTTATCACTGCATTAAGTGCATTAATTCCTGCAGCCAGAGATTCCGTTAAATAGCAGGTGTTTAAAACAGCAGTTAAGTCTGCCATTTGCTATACAGTCTCTAAAATACACCTACTAGTCAAATGATTCTGTAGCACTATCTATTAATGCAGTGATACATCCATTTTTTGTTCAGATAGTACTTGGTTTGAATCCAGGTATATGTTAATAATGTCAAATAATTTTATGTGTAAATCCAAATTCTGAAGTGTGATAGTTGGTATGGAGTGTCTAAAATATGGCTAGATGGTACTGATTTCTAATCCAATTATATAACTTAGAACTGGTTTTGCCATAGCCGCATATTAGTGTACGATGAGCACCATCGCCCAATTATGTTTTAAAGAAAAGAAATGGGGAAGACAGGAAAGTGGTGAAATGGGGGCGGGGGCAGGGTGATGAACAAAGTGAAAGCAAGGCAGAAATGTGCATCATGGATGTAGGAAAGAACCATAGCTATTCATTTCTTCCAGAATAAAACATGAACATATATGCACATAGTTTGCTGAATTTTGGACTGCCACCTCCAGAGAGGGGGTGACCATAACACAATCTGTTGTACAGAGAAGTGGACAGAATCAGTGTGTCATGAAGACACATGTAGAAAATGGAGAGCTATTTATGGGACAGGCAGGTGCCCATTTTTTAGAGAGAGAGAAAGAGAGTATGGAATGTTGGGGAAGGGCTATATAAATGTCTGGGTGTGGTACGTTGAGCATTTGAGGAAGCAATTGCAGGCAGATAAGGCAAACAAGACAAGAGACAGGGATGGTGAAGGACACATGAGGTGGGTGAACACCATGGTTGGGGTGACAGTGGGGACATTGTGAACCCATGGACATCAAGTTGGGTGACAGTGAGAATCGAGTCCTCACCCAGTGGACCGTCATTACTGTCACCTCACTGTGATGATGGTTGCAGTATCTGGCACCTGCGTCTCCTTGTGTTATTTAATACAATGATAGAGAACATTGTCTCCATCTGGTGTAGGTGTGCACCACACAGTTGTACACACCATCCCTGGCAGTTCGTCATGGGTGATAAACTCATCCTCTCCCCCACTTCTCACAGATGGAGTCACAGGCCTATCCTCCAGGTCAGAACTAGTTGAGGGGCCAGGTAGTACAGGGGCAGAGGGGGTGCTACCAGGTTCTGCACCAGATGTGCTGAGCAGTGGGGTCTATATTACAACCGAGAAACCTCACTTACACAAATACAGAAACATTGACACATATTTAGCAAACAGCGAAAACACCGAACGTCCTGATCCGTGAAATTCAAAATGTCGAATCATCATAGTTAGCCAACCCCACCGCCCGCTATGTACTACCTACCCAAACAAAATAAATAATCCACATACATACATACACGTAACAAAACCCTACTTCTAACCCTACAGTAAAGCTTGCATATATTACTATGTATGCACTTACCTGAACCCGCACCCTAACCCTAAGGTCTGTATAACTATTGCACAGTTACCTTAAGGAGCTACACCAGAGAAGGGCCAACTATGACGATTCGACATTTTGAATTTCGTGCTTCAGGATGTTCGGTGTTTTCACAGTTTGCTAAATATGTGTTGACGTTTCCGTATTCACGTAGGTGGAGTTTTGTGGTTGTAATAGGGAACCGAGCAGTGGTGCTGTAGCTAGTGGATTGATGGCAAGTGGATCCAGTGGGAGATGTCTACTCTGCTGTGCTGTGGGAAAAACAAAAAAATAAAAAATAAACACACAAAAAAAGAAAATAATCACAAAGAAGAGAGAAAAGGGGTTGTGTGAGAGAAAAAAGGGGGAACACTAGTAATTGCATATGTGACATGCAAAGCATTAATACAATTTTACTCTATTCTGTTACCTTTGCTTTTAACACTACAAACTCCTAACACAATCCTTTGTTTTGTTTACTAAGACTACCCAGCTCATAAGAGATGCACAATATACTACAGATTGCAGTCAACAATCCTTGATGTGTGCATACATTGCAGATATGCATGGTCCAAATATACTACTTGCAGTTTACATCAAGCCAGTGGTGACACTGCTTTACAGCTCTGACGTTACATTGCAATCTTGATGAAACCTTAACAGTATTTTATATTTGGGAAGTATGGATTTTGAAGGCACAACCTATGACTACTTTATAATAATGAACAGTTGTTTTTCCCTCCAGAGTAATGCATGCATACTTCCCTATTACAGTTAGGAAATTAATGCTCACTTTTATATAACTGTATAAGTAACAAATAAATGCATCATAACTTTTAATGCTAAAATAACCCCACTGTTGGGATGCATACATACCACATGCATCTCGCATCCATGCCAATCTAGTGGCATGGATTTACACATTCAGTTCACAGTCTGTGACAGCTCTAGAAAAAACAGAACATAACTGTATACCATTAAGCATACCAATCCTGACTATATCCAGCTTTTAACTCTGACAAGTAGCCACTGTAAGTGATACTTATTCATCTGTGGGGTGCTCCCAGTCCTACATTCCTCAATCCAATGGTCAGGATTATCCCTCTTCATCATCTTGAGGTCTCTGTAGTGGTCTCTACATTGTTCTGCAGAGCTGGGGATACCAGTAGCACTACTCAGAGCCTGGGCCTGACTATTCCATGCCTCTGTCTTGTAATGCAAGCAACTATAGTCCCTCTGCAGCAGCCTGGGCCCATGTACATTCACTAGGAGTCTAACAAACACTTTGGACTCCTGAACACTCCATCTTCTAGCATGGAATCTCAAAAACTCTCCAGGAATGCCATCCCTACTGACCATAGATCAAGACCAATATAGTATGATGTTTTCCAGCCAATTGCAGGTATTGAACTTACTTAATGTGCATACTTTTGGGATTTCCAACATTTGAAAGTGTTGCACATCGCTTACCATTGCACAAACACATTGTGCAAGAGTGCACGCTGCTGAAAAATGCATTTGCATGATGGCTAGTAGTATTAATTGAATGTATCCGGTGTATGTTTCTGGCTGCCTGGGTCATGTCAGCTACCTGGGTGGCCCATTCATCTGGTTTGTGCAGTGCTGCTTTACTTACAAACAAGATGCGCATAGACAAAGCCATTTGTGTTAAGTGGCACATCATGCAAATAGTGGGTCCCCCAAAAACAAAAAGGAAAAAAGTATAAAATGTGGAGAATTAGTTAAAATGTAGAAAATCAATCTATGACATAAAAGTAGAAACTTGTTAGTACACATGAGATATGACTGCATAGGTCTAGATTAGACGTGTCCAACCTGCGGCCCGCGGGCTGCATGCGGCCCTCAGAGCTCTTCCATGCGGCCCTCAACCTCTAACTGCAACATCGATGTAGGCATGCCCCAAAACACTTTTTTTTGTTTTGTGTTTTTCACTCCCGTGACCTGTAATGCTAATGTCATTGTGTGCATGTTCCAAAGCACCCTTCTAGTTTTGTTTTTGAGCCACAAAAGGGTCCGTGTGTTTACACCATTATTTTGCACCGAACAATCAGTGTGTGTGTGTGTGTGTGTGTGTGTGTGTGTGTGTGTGTGTGTGTGTGTGTGTGTGTGTGTGTGAGTGTGTGTGTGTGTGTGTGTGTGTGTGTGTGTGTGTGTGTGTGTGTGTTCTCGCTGAAGAGGGACTCATGTATGGATTTGCCGCTGTTGCCTTTGAAAGAGACAGCAATTACCTGTGTTAATAGATAAGTACGGAGTGAGTGAGTGCATGCATGAAAGCAGAATTGTGTGCGTGAAAGTAGAAGAAGAGTGTGTGTGTATGTGTGTATATGTGTGCATGACAGAGAGAGATGCATGCACAAAGAGGCTAACAATGATCAGTCTACCTACTGAACACAAACAAGTTAGCTCACAAATACATCATACATTAAGAGTACACTTTCATTAAATTGCGGCTTTCCTGACAGGGAGAGTGTTGTATTGAACATGAACTCATATCTCTTAACTGTATGGATTTTCAAAGAATGTCTGGATTTTTGCCTCATCTTACAATTTGTGTCTTTTGCTTAGGAAATAAAAGTAGTCATCCAAGGTAATGCAGTTCCAGGGAGTAAGAATGAGACAGCAGCCTAGGGTTAATGGGTCAGTAGTGGACTGACTATGTGGGTCTGTAGTATATAAAATTGTATTGTTTTTTCAGACAAAAAAGCACCTAGTACTGTTTTTTATTGGTACTGCGGTGGTGGTGCTGCGGTAGCGTTGTCGCCTCACAGTTAGACGTTGCCCGTTTGATTCTCAGTTAGAGTGTCTACTGTGTGATGACATGTGTGAATGGGCATTCCTTCGTTGAAGGATGCGCGTTAGGCCTGGCAAGCCAGCACGTAAAACTCTACTGCCAATCATTAGTGGACCGGAGTTCCGCTGTGGCAACCCCTAACTGGGAAAAGCCGAAAGACACACATACACACACACACACACACACACACACACACACACACACACACACACACACACACACACTGCTTTTTCATTGGTGGGTTCTAAGCAGTGGTAGATTGAACAACAGTAAGCATAGCTTTGGCGGATCATCAATACTGGCAAATCAAGTTGGCACAATGTCATTTTTTAAATGTTGGGGATTTTAGTGTGTATGTGTGTGCTTATGTGTTGGGAATGCTGCAACAGTAGACGATTATTAAAGACAGAGACTTACGGACTGTGGAGAATATGTTTCTTTGTTTCAAAACCTAATACTTGATGCATGCCAGAAGTAGATTTTTTAAGACATAGCTTCTTGCCATTTACAATGGATGGATATTTACATTTAATGGACAATGTATTAGCGTGGGCCTGTGGGGCTCTGAAGGATGCCAAGTCTACCACTGCCAATGTCTTGTAAAGTGACCTGGAAATGGATATTGGGATGTTACTGAAAAAATATAGTAAGTGGGCTTAGAAATATAGTTTAGTTAAACAAAGTGTACTTTCAGTTTACAGGCCATAATTTAATTTCTTTCAGGTAGTCCAGATATTGATAGATTGTATACCATTAGACATAATTAGGGAGAGCTGTCATTCTGGGGAAACAAGCAGCCCTAGTTTCAGTGAAAGCTCTGTGGTTGCTTGAAGGTAGGAAGTTGCAGGATGTTGATGCAATGTGTTTTATTTATTATTTTTAATGCATTTGTCATTTCAAAGCATGGTTTTCTTTGATGTAAAAGAAGGCAGGACTAAATGAGCCATATAATGTTTAACTGACAATAATGGGATAGAAAGATAGAAAGATTATAAGTGATGTATAATGTTTGCAGCTACAGTTGTTTCAATGGTGTCTGTGATGCATAACTATTTTTGGGCCTATGTCCCACTTTTATTTTTCGCTTTGTCCAGATTTCTTGCTCTAATGTTGAGAGGTATGGTTCCATACTAAATCAGAAGTTGTATTTACCTTGGAAGACTTTTCGGCATAATTATGAAAAACAGAGCCTTTTTAATATCTCTGCTTATTTCCAATATAAACTGCCATATAACCTTGCAAGTAACCTTATTAAGCTACTTTACTTCTTTTGGAATTGACAGGTATGATTCATATAAGCATAGAGTGCTAATGTGACTTTTGATTTCTTGCAGCAGTCTGTGGTTTACATAATCACAACAACTTTTTTGTGTTTCTGGGTGTGTAATCAGTTTAACAGTTTTAAAGATGTTTTCCAAAAATAAATAAATATATAATAAATAAATAATCCTCTCGGGACTTTGAACTATTGACAAAGTCTGGGAATTTGTTTTTTCAAAAGTGAAGGTCAGCATTACAGCTCAGTAAACTGTCAGTCTGTGAGTAACTTCTGCACAAATTAAAATGTCTGAATGTCAAATGGCTTTAGATTGGAGGGAAGTTTATTTTTATTTATTTTATTTTATTTTACATTTGTTTACAGGGAAAGTCTGACTGGACACAGGTCCATTTTCAGCAGAGGCCCCGGGAGAAAAGCTCCAAAAATAACACAAAACAATATAATACAATACATGAGAGAGACAGCAAATTATGGATGTAGTACTCATACAATATGGCAGAAATTACATCTCGTAACAGTGAGAATCATTGAGGTACAGAATAAACTTAAAAACATTTTTTTTACAGTTATAATTACAGCAAGGCAAATATCAATGAGTTAAGTTTTTAGGAGAAAGCTGTTTGTACATAGCTGAAGCTCTGAAACAATCTTTTGGTATGGATTAACCTGGGGATTGACACAAGTTATATGTTTACACCAGTATGTCGCATTATAGTTTATGGTTTTCTTATTGATTTACTTTTTGCCGAGCAGTTGTTTGCAGATTTATTGATGGTCCTTTTGGTGGTTGGAAATTACATGGATAAATCCATCTCTATTATGATTTTTTTTTCAGATATTTTGACTTCCAGACAATTTCATTCAGTGAGTTGGTGTCATGTGATTACTGAGGTTGCCTATTTTAAAAGTATGGGCTTAGAGAGAGAGAGATTTAATATGTATACTGAATATAATTTTGCAAATGGAATTCTTAGTTAACATGCCCCTCTTCTTGGGGAACTAGACTTGAGTAACCAATATTAGATCTTAGACATCCAGCTGGGAAAGGTTAGTATGTGGATTTTCCATCTGGTTTGATGAAGGCTATGCTACTTACCCAAGGACTATATTTATGGCTTATCCATCCAGCCATCGTGTTGCTGAACTATATTGTTTGATAATGAGAGGAGGTTTTTACAGAAGTTGAAGGTTTTTGTGTCAAGAACCTGTCCATAAAAAGTGGCTTGTGTATGTTGCAGTGAAGGCTGTGGTCTTTGTAGTGAGCGTTTTAAGTATAACCAGTATTTCTGAGGTAGAGGACATCTCTTAAGGCAGGATCTTTCTTAGCCTGGAAAGCAAGCCAATGATGAAATTTATAGGGGCCAGTGAGAGACAGAGGAAAGCGAAAAGCTTTTTAGTCTGTTTGGATAAGTAAGTGAACTTAGTCCTTTGACCTTTTTTGTCAGAAATGGTTGTAGTCTTTCTTTTGGCATGGTGTTTTGCTGAGGCACATGCCAAAAGGGGCATTGCACTCAATAATGGCTCTTGTAAAGGAAGAATACAGGGATGTTATGACCTCCTTGTCCCTGGATGAGATACCCTTACTAATGAAGTGGGCCATGTAAAAAGCTTTCCTTACAACGGAAACAACGTGGTAGTCAAAAGTCAGGTTTCTATCAACCTGGGTGCCCAAGTACCATATGACTTATTGCATGCTTACAACATTGTTATTAATGTGATAATTTGTGGGGACATCACTCTCCTCAAAGGGGATGATGATGCATTTTTTGGCATTTAGCTTGAGGCCATATTTCTGGCACCAGTTATTTGTTTGGGTGAGACCCTCTTGTAGCTTATTCAGAATTGTTTTATTAAGTCAGTAATGTGAATTCTTTACTTTATTGCAAATTTGTTGGGTTATTTTTGTGGATTATAGTATTGTAGGACTGCTGATGTTGACATTTTATGTAGTTGGACTGCTGGAATGGTTTTCCCAGTGAGAAATGCTAGTGCTGTAGTGAATATCTGTTTATTGTAAATATATATATATATATATATATATATATATATATATATATATATATATATATATATTAACTAAGATGTTAGAGCTAACTGTTAGATTAGATAATTAGAATTAGAATGATAATTAGAATTTTAAGGCAAATATTAGGCGTTTATTACATTTATTCATTGTTCAAATGCACCTGCAGTACAGCCAGGAGGTCGACTGTGGTCTTCCAGAGCAACAAAAGAGTTAACTATATGATATATTTTATATGCGGCCCCAAGACCATTTCTGTTCACTCAATGTGGCCCCAGCAAGCCAAAAGGTTGGACACCCCTGGTCTAGATCCCAACTCTCACTGCAATGCACTGTCACAAGACAGGAGGGGGGACTTATCCATCTTTGCCCCACAAACACCTTTGCAGCAAATACTTGATGGAATTCCTCACACAACCAAGTGCAACTGAATGCACACTGATATCAGGGCGAGACCTGCTTTTGTAAATGTATTCTATGTAATATATTTGGATGTAGTACACTTACTGATCACACAACCTGCTATGATTATGATTATTCCTTGCAAATATGCAGCTGTGTCCTGTCTTTCTGGGTTTCTTAGTCATTCATCAGTTATCTGACCAGTACTCAGAGATATGCAGTGTGTAAGCCAATCTATATCATTTACCTTAAAATGTTGTGAGAATATTTACTGGGGACAATATGCAGTTGCCATCAAATTAATGGAAGGCTTGATGCCACAAACAAGCATAGGCTGCTGTTTTGGAGGTGGGGAGCAAAGGTGGATTTCTGACATGAAACATGCAAGGGTATAATGTTCTTTCAAGGTAAGTGGAGCCAGGCTGAGCTACTGTTACGGCACAAACAAGGCTATGTTGTTCTTGTTACTCTCCGTGTTTTGCATCCTGCCATTTAGATCTTGTGAGGGAGGTGAAGCTGGAAACTGCTATGTGTCTCTGTGACAATGTGAGGTATTGCCAGCTATGCTAGTAGAAGTGGGGCAGTGGATATATAACATATGCCAGCACAATTAGCTGGAACTTTGTTAAGAATTATATGTCATATTTATATCAAACTGATTTGTGCAGATGTGTGTGTTGAAATTGTATTTGTAAAGCTGGTTGTGTTAAAAATGTACCAATAATGCATCCTGACTCTACTGTGTATGTTTTAACAGACAATACTAGAAGAGAAGAGGTTGTCATTCCAGCTAACTCTGAAAAATAGCAAGAAATGAAATTACTTAATTTAGACCATAAAGATTGTGTCTTACAGTTCTGATTGCAGCCAGAGACAAAATGTCTGAGAAAACAATTACTAGGAAGCCTCCTGTATTCTCTTTAGCAGTGAACTAATTGCTACTTTGAAAGGGTAGACATTTAAAAGTGTTTTATGACTTCCAGAAGCTGAAAACAGATCTTAGCAAAGCTCTATGCATGGGTATTATTGACACATATGTGCTAAATCCTGGCAGCTTCTAGCCGAGGTGGTAGTATGGGAACTAGATGTCATATGACCAGATGTATGTGATATCATTCTGTAATCTAGGACAAAAATTATGTTTTAATCCTAGATGAGACTGAAGTCTCATGGCACTCTGTTTTTGGAACCTGACATAGTAGGATCACTCATCTACTTCATCTTGCCTTGCTTTAGTAAGTGAACTAGGGAATAGTAAGTCTTTAGATCAGTCAGGAAAATATAGTGAGATTAGTTAAGTGCTGTTTTTCTGTATGAATATATTTATTTGTATGAATCTATTTATCTTTGTTATTTTAATATTTCCTGTGATTGAGACTCTGGTGGTTTATTGTAAATAGGTATTTAGCATTTTCTGTTCTTTTATTATTTATTATTAAATAGATTTATTTTTTTCATTGTGATTAGTCCTTTAAAGAATATTTTAACCTTTGAGACTACTCATATCTATTTGGTGACTCTGTAGCCACTCTTAGAAGCTTTACCGCATTGGTCAAAACACTACCATTTGTACTAATATTAATTTCACTCAGTATAATTGGGAACCCTTGTAAGAGACTTAGAGTAGCTGACTTTGGAGTGTCTGGTGACAGTAACTACCTTATAGTCTGGGCAGAATGGGGCATAGCTAGTAAATCTGTGACAGCCTTTCCCAGTTGTGTTTGTGTGTACATGAAAATCAAATGTCAAACAGTGTGTGTGTCAGCTGCTCAGAGCAGGGACACAAAGCACTGGTTTCACAGAGAGAGTGCTGGAGGACTTGGCTTGGACACTTGCCTGAAGACTCAACTCTACAACTTTGCCAGTGGGGAGTCTTATTGGGGACCTAGAGGGAGACAGAGAGGGAAATCTAGATCCCGGACTGAGTTTGTTCCCTTTGTGCTCTTAAGGGAAATTGTGCTTGATGCTGAGAGCTGCATCTGGAAATGCTGTGCGTATCTATCTTTGTTCCAAGTCCCTATCCAGTGTCAGGCATGAGGATTCAGGCTCCTTGATTACTGGCTTAGAAAGGGGACATCACAGTTTTATTACTTTCAAACTTCTTTGTTATGATTTCCCATTTCAAATGTATGGTGCTAAACTGTTGGCATACAGTGATCATCATTACTTGAGGAAGTTATCAATGTGTGAATCTTTGATGCCTGAGGCCCACTAGTTGCTAATAGACACAATTAGGTCAAATAACTCTCTGCTGTTACATGTGACATTAATTTCTGTAAAAATCTCCCACCTTATAGCTGCTTACTGTACCAAGTGATGAAATACAAGGACATGCCATAATTTTATTATACAATACTGAACATGCTCAGGACTTACCTTGTAAATGCAGCATTTGACACAGTGTTAGTTCAGAGCTGACTGTGATGCAAGCAGTACACAGCTGTGGCTCTGAGTTGAGTCCGGCAGAGGTCACAAGGTTCCTGTATTGTGTCCCTATCCACTCTGTAGCACTTTACAATGTCCATATTGTGTATGTTGTGATGAGCTAAACATGGCCTGAAAACTCTTCTCTGTCTTGGCCTAGGACTATTGGCAGCAGCAACAGCATTTCCTGCAGCCTGTAGCACATACAAATAGAGTTAAACAGCAGAAGCACCTCCTAACATTCTGTCTATGTAGACTTTCTGTGTCTGTACTCCACTACTTTTGAAATCTGCAGGAGAAACCAGCATGGAGTCTTAATGGTTGCTTTATAACTTCTTGAATAGCTCCACCAGACTGGTTGATTAGCATGCTGTTCAGCTGCTTATGTTGTAATTAGCATCTCTGAAACACAGCCTAGACAGATGCAGTCTGTTAATAATCTACTCCATTATACAAAGGCAAATGTGTAGCTATGCAAGGATACTTGCTACATGTTTAGCAAAGCAAAATATATCCCAAGCTAACTTTACAGGGGAGTATTGAACTCCAGCAGGTATGTTGTATTTTTTTACCTACATAATGCTTACGCTGAAATATATTAATAAATAAGGTAAAGCAAAACCTTTTACGCTATCTGTATGCATTAGTTAGAAATGTACTGATGGCATAGCCATGATTGTCAAGCCATTTTTGAGGTACAAATGATTGACAATACATGAAAATAGTAAGCTGTGTGATACATATGTACAAATGTTTTAGGGACAAGTTCTTTGAATGCATGCTTAGCATTTAAAATGTGTTTTATTAGAAAAATGGTTTATGTGCCTGTTCTTTAGTGGGTGGAGGAAGCAAAGAGAAGTTACTGTTATGTCACAAACTAGAATGGACTGATGCTTTGGGGCATGGGACAGTTGAATTACTGTTGAGGCACATACAAGTATATGTTGCCCTTAGCTATTTTCCTTGTTTTGTATCCTGCCTGTTAGTATTTCACTTATGTTGTATGTGTTATGTTTTTCCAGCGTGTACTACTGACTGCCTACCTTAACTGTTTTATCTGGTAACAGTTACTTTGCAGTTATGTGATAGTTATGTGTATTATCATTCTGTTGTGTTTTAGGACTGAAAATGTCATTGAGGTGCAGACTCCACTTCAGTGACGCGAAAAACACAATCATAGTGGACAAGCTACATCAACATGGTGCTTTTCATCTTGGAAGGTCTCGTCCCAATATTCCAGAGAGGCTGAGAATATGGCAGCAGATCATTGCTAATATAAATGCTGTGGGCAGCCATGGGCATATTTATGAGCAGGTGTGCCACAGGGCAAATGACATGCTCACATCTGCACGAAGGTGTGCAGCTGCTGTTGTCCAAGACCAGAGGGTACCCTGGGGTGGGCCTGCTGCAGAACCACCTCTCACCCCCAATGAGGAATTCCTGGTGAATTTTCTGCAACAGGACAACTCAAAGAAGAGTGGGCCACAATATGTAATTGATGTGGCTGCACCCCCTTCTCAGTCCCAAGAAGAACTTCCAGGTAGGCTTTGTTATAGGACCAGTTCAATACTGTTGTATAGTAAAACAATTGAAATAAAAGTTACTTCTGTGTCACGTGTTTTTTTTTTGGGGGGGGGGGGTTGTTGAATACTAGTACAGTAATAAGCCCAGTCTGGAGTTATCAGCCACGTTCTTGTTGAAGTAAAATGTCACGCTGATTGAGAGGAGTACATGTAGTACCCCTGTCTGACTGTTAAATATGATGATGTTGGCCTTACATCTTGCTTAACTTATTTCAGGATTGCCAGGAATCCAGCAACGTAGGCCTCCTGCAGAGGGTAAGCCAAATCAAGTTACTTCAATACTGCAGCTCAATTTCTAGAAATATAATGTGTCGTTTTAGGCTTGTTGTGTGTATTGCTATACTGACTGTAATAGTGGTAGCACTGTTCATTGTTTAGCATATATTGCACTATAGTAGTAATGCAGGTATTAATGTATTCCTGTGCTTCTCACTTTTTATCACAGGTGAACATGACAGTGGGAGTGTGGGCCCTTGGCCACCTAATGCCAGTGTCTCATCAAACACTGATGATGATGGTGGTGAAACTGAGACACAGTCATGGGGTGCAGAGATTGAATCTGACACAGAGGTTGACATCCAGCCACCCCCTTCTTTTTCCTGAACACTGCCAGCCGGCCTATACCCACCCTGAGCCCACAGATATAGCTCAGGTGGAAGGTGAAGATATTGAGCAGGGAAGTGTGGCTACTGCGGCTCCAGTTCCTGTTGAATCTAGCCATAGCCAAAGTGTTGGTGAGGTGCCATGCAGAAGGGTTGATAGAGGTGCTTGGAGAGGGGGCCTGCTGTCCCTCCTCTCCTTGCTACAGGTGTCTCTTCCCGTGTCACACAATATATGTTTAAGGACATCATGGAGGCACATTCAGAAAGGAGCTCCAGACAAATGCTCAGGGTTGTGAATGTGTCACAATTTGTCATGTGTGACTACCTCCACTGTGTCTCAGATGAATGACACATTGGAATGAGGGGTGTCTATGATGGACCATGGGGTGTCTGCCATGGAATGAGCAGTGTTTGTGATGGAACATCTGCTGAGAGGGGAACAACATCCTTGTGGGTGTAGGTCAGCCACATCTGCTGATAGCCATTGTGGCCATTCATGGTCATGTTCCCATAGTGGCAGTACTTCTACTGGTCCATTGGTGAGTCTGCTGTCCACATCCAGATGTGGCAGGCCATGTGGTTATGGTCCTGGGCATTCCTGTAAAGGCAGTACATCCAGCAGACATTGGTCATGCTCAGGTAGCAGCACTCCATCTGACCTTGGGCATGATGGTGCCAGTGCAACTCCTGGGAGAGCCAGTTCTCATGGTTGGGAGTGACAATGATGAATTACCATGAATACCATGCATGGCTCACACCTGTCCAACATAACAAGACATAGAGCTAAGACTGAGCTTGGCCATGTCCATGCAGACTCTTACACACCACTTTCACATGGAGGACCCCTACAGACACACACACAGCCTTCCTCCTTCCCTTTCTCCATCACACACACTCATTGACCTTTTGTGTCAGCTTAGGCCTCCTGCCACACCCCATCCCCACCACCCTGTGCAATTATTGATAAGTATGCCATATCCCTGTTTTCTCTATTTTGGGTTCAGGGATACAAAAGCTTTGTGTCTGATGCACAGAGTGCATAGCTACATTAGTGCCTAGTATATCTGCAGTTGTGCTGTTGAACTGATAATTGTACCTGTCAGGTATATTTGCATTGCCAACTGATACAGTGGATAGCATCATCATGATAGTACTTTCTAGTGTATTCTCTTGTAAGGACTGTGAAATCAGGAACTGCAATGCGTTTCATTACTTTTTAACCTTTCTCTTTAATGTTTTCCAGTACATATGTAAGGTGCACCTCATAAGGCACACCATCACATTCAGATCTCAGGATTGTATGACAGCACTGTAGACAAATGCATCAGAACAGTAATACAGTATAATCCTCTCTTTTGCAGGAACCTCACCAGACACATGCAGCAGCTGGAAAAACACAGGGCTTTCTTGTTAAGATAACATAGGGCCTACTAGCCATGACATGATGTATGTGGGTACATTAAAAGACATCACTGTCATCTGTCTGGTATCACATTACATTGTAATTGTTATTCTAATCCTATTATTTTTTGTTTAAGCACTTGGTTTTCAGGCCACTTGTCTTACATTAAGAGGGTTTGTAGTCTACACTCTGGTGGGAGGAGAGGGTAGCCTCTGCCTTCTGAGGTGGGAATTGCTGGTTGAATGCTTATTGTGGCTGTTGTTCTAAGTCTCTCTGTTATGGTTTAAGCACTTGGCCTCCAAACCATTTATTTTACATTAGGAAGGTTTGTAGTGCAGACTCTTGTGGCAGGGGAGGATAGCTTGCACCCTTCTAAGCTGGGAATTGCTAGTTGAATGCTTATTGGTTTGATTATTCTGCAAGTGTCTTAGTTCTGGTTTAAGTACTTGTGTTCCAGACCACTTATTTCACACTAGGAAGGTATGTTGTCTACACTCTTGTTGAAGTATTCTACTGAACTGCTGCTTTATTTAAACTGTTTGTTCTTCTGTTGTTATTGTGATTTTCTGGACTTTGGATTTCTAGTACTTCTGCATTTTATAGCATAGGCTCAACTCAGGCTTGCTGAATCTTGACTGTTTGGTATCATTGGCCTAGTAAAATCAGCCTTCTTACATTAAGAAGGCCCACCCCAGCACCATTGTGACAGAACTGTGCAGCCAAGAACCCATCTGACTTAGGGATTGCTGGCATAAGACAAACTGTTGGCCTTTCCCTTTTTTTACCTGTTTAAAATAATTTAACTTCACTTGTATTCCAATGCTGTGTTTTGGGATGTTTGCACTCAGTTTACTGTAGCTGCTCAGAGCTAGCACTGCTGGCCTGCGAGCAACTCAGTTGTGCATTGTGAAACACTGACAAATTTTTATAACCCTAGCCCTCCATCGAATAGACACATTTTGTTAGTCTTTCACCAAAATCTATTCCATCTAGTCCACTTCCCACTAGTTACTACAGTATATATCTTCCAGAAAACAAACTAATACAACATGTGAGAGCTGTATCTATACTATGAATTTTGAATCAATTCTCTCAAATAACAACAAACTAGATATCAAACATATCAGTATGTACAATTCACCTCTTGCACATAAGCTCACAACACATAGATCCACATACATAGATGTACTTGCTAGAAACCTAGCTAAGATCAGAGACCTTCCAAGCACTAACCTACTGCTCACAGCGCAGACCCAATAGAGTCCACCACACATCATAATAGACACACCAGTGTCTCAGCCAATAAGCCCCTTATGCAAAACACCTCAAAACCTAATGTCTTGCTCATAATTGACTCCATAGTGAGTACACAGATTTCCCTTGTGCCAGGTTGAATAAGGAGAAGGTCACAGCTGCCTATCAGGTGCCAGGGTCCATCAGATCATGCATGCACCCAAGTCTCTAAACAACAAGTACAGTTATGACTCTGTCATAGTCCATGTTGCAGTGAATGACTGGAGACGTGCCTCACTCTACTACATGAAGGTGCTTGCCTGCCACATAGTGGCCTTTTTAGGCAATATCAAAACAACTAAAGTCCCAACTTAAAGTAATCCACCACAGACAAATTGAAGGTTATGCTGCTTAATGCAAGGAGTGCAAATCAGAAACTGCACTCACTGGTAGAACCCCTTACCTTTGAAGATATCTATGTCTGTGCAGTCACACAGACATGGTTTAAGGCTGCAGAGAACACCCTGGTCATGTAGGGGTACAATGTCTTTCATAGTTTCACAACATCAAACGAGTGTGAATGAACCAAAGGCGGAGGTCTATACATCTTCATCAAAGACCAATACACCACAAGTCTGGTTAAAGAGTATGACTCTGTAGAGCTACTCCAAGTCCAACTAACTGTATGTAAACCCCCCTTCCATAGCATTGATAGCTACAGGTCCCCAACCATGAACCATGAACCACTCTGCCTACTTGGACCTAAATGAGTCACTCACTAGACAGCCAAACACCTTGATCATGTGTGATTTCAACTATCCTTACATTGATTTAGAGCCATATATATGCACCAACACACTCACCCTAAGGTCCTGGACTTTAATACACATGCTGTGTAACAGATAGTCTGCCCCCCCACAAGGGGCTTGAACATCCTAGACTTAGTATGACCAGCACAGTCGTTCTATATACTAACCTCTGTGTGTTGTTCTCCCTGGTCTCGTTCACGTTCACAATCATACCCGACACCCCCTCAAGAGCAGAAAGGATGAAACATTTATCCAAAGCCAGCTATAGGCTCCTCATCAGCACCATAAAGCGATACAAACCCCCTGCTACCGCTGTCAACAATGACTGCTATACAGAGGTGTACACAAATGGCCTGTATAAACAGATATACACAAAATGTATAGAGTCGGCTGAATGCGAACTGATCAAAACAAGTTCCTCATAGAAAACAAGCCACCATGCCGGGCATCAAGCATACACAGGTTATACAACAAGTGGAAGAAAGCAATGTCTAAGAACAAGAGGGAACTGACTCAGCAGAAGAAGGAAACCCTCCACAGCTTAAACAAGGAAATTAACTATCTTGAAAACTCCTCTAAAGCCACGTACAAACCTAAAGTAGTATCCCTAGCTAAAGATAATCAGGAGACATTCTTTAGCTATGTCAGAAATCTAAAAGTGAAGGCCAAGCTTTGGGCCAAACTAGTAGTGGACAATCTCACTCATACTGACCCTGAGGACATCACCAACCTACTACCAGGCAGTTTGGGGCAATCTGTACCACCTCCATCCCCACCAGACAGACTCCAAAGCATACCTGTCACCAGTCCTCTACTAGTAACCTCCTATGAAACTAAGGTGACATCTGCCTGGGCTCCAGGCCAATGTCTGATCCTGGCCTGGTGGGATTGTTGTATATGCAATAATGTGATATAGCCAATTACATTTGCATTGTCTGTTGAGCATATGGTGAAAGCATGTCTGTAATATCTATTAACATCTGTCACACACACACACACACACACACACACACACACACACACACACACACACACACACACACAAAATTGACTGCAGTGAGAACAGAACTCCTACCTATCTATGTACACAAATGACAGCACAGTACTATACGCAAGCACCACAGAACATGTCTGATGTTTACATAAATGCAGGTTAACTTATAGTGGATGACATCAGTGGGCTATGTGGGAGACAAGAGATTGGGAGGGCTGCATGGGGAATGGATGTGTAGGCTTCTGCAAGTATGAAAATACTAGCAAGCCATGCCACTGGACAAGGTACTGTAGGATGCTACATGTATTCTGCTGAATAGACACACACACAGACACGTGCACACACACACACACACACACACACACACACACACACACACACACACACACACACACACACACACAGACCATTGACTGCAGTGAGAATAGAACCCCTACCTATCAAAGTATACAGACTATAGAACTCAGTACTTTATGCAAACACCATGGCACAAGTCTGACATTTACATGGCTGCAGGTGAACTTATGGTAGATGACTTCAGCATGCCATGTGGGGGACAACTGGTTGTGAGGCCTGCATAGACACATAGATTCATTGGTTCATATATGGCCAGTAGCCTTACTGTAGAGTTTGCCCTAAGTTTGTAGAAGCTTAGTTGTTAATAACACAAGTATTCTGATTGAGCATACTTGGCGGTTTGATTTTTGCAGAGCAAAACTGTGAGATTACCAAGTGGCCCTGTCCATGAGTGATCATGAGTGAGCACACAACATTATGTATAACACTTTGTATTGTGGCTGATATATGTGTGGAAAAAGTAATGAGACCCTAGAGTTGTAGTACTTGTTTTAGGTGGTTTGGGGGGTGGGGGAACAAATGGATGTATTGTAAATATATTACACATAATTATATTGTGCCCTTAGTTTGCAATGTTTCCACATGTAGTTTTTATGTCATACAAAGGAAGTGGACAATAAATGCCCATAATAAAATATTATATATACAATTCCATAGTACAACAAGCATTGGATTTATGAGATAGTTAACAAAGTATACACACATGCAAGATAGGCCTGTTTGCACACAGAGAAGCAGTGCACAAATGTGAGCTGCATTGCTAATGTTTGCTACTATACCCCAGTCCCATCTGCACTCCAGGCTGGCTTTTCACAATGGCAAACAGCATTGACTCTATCTGTTTTCCATTTTTGTGTGTCGGCTTTCTAGACAATCTCATTTTTCCCTGTTTCTGCAATGTTGCTCATCAAGCAAACAGGATATGCTTAGCCAAACCATTTTTCATAATGCGGTGCATCCTGCAAAAGTGGAATTAAAATAAGACAAAGAAGAAAAGATACTAAAACTAAGGAACACATATAAAAAATCTGTAAAAGCACAGTAACAAATCATTAGCACACATCACAAATTTTTGTGTATGTCAGGATTTGAACCCTCACAACAGTACAGCTTCAGAAAACAGGGGGGACACCTTAGTCCTCTTTGCCACACAAACAGCTTTGCATCAGCAACATGAAGTCATTCGTCACACAGCCAACTGCATCAGAATGAACATCGCTATCAAACCATCAGCTGTGATTTGTACATTTAATTCTCTTTACTGTATTTGGACATAGAGCAGTTAGTGATCACACAACCTGTCATAATTATGCTTACAAATATATAGCTCTGTGCTACCTTTCTGTGTTTCTTGATCATTCATCAGTTATCTAACACATCCAGTATATAAGCCATTCTATATCATTGGCCTTAACATGTGAGAGGTTATTAACTGTGAATAATATGATATGCAGTTGTCAACAAATGAAGTCCAGGTTGAATGGCACAAACACACATATACTTTTCTTTGGGGGTAGCACAGCTGATTTACTGTTATGGCAGGAACAAGGGAACACTCCTGTTTTTTTCAGGGGGGGGGGCAAAACTCAGTTACTGTTATGACACAAACAAGTCTGATGTTTGAAACTGCAATGTGTATCATCACTTTCTAAGTTCTGTCTTTAATGATTTACCAGTAGAAAGGTACAGTGGTAAACTAAGGCCATGCAAGAAACATCAGAAATCCTCAGAGGTATGACTGTGTGAATTTTCCATGCCTAATTACTAATGGACAAATATGAATAAAATAAGTGTCTGGTGTCCCATGTTAAGGCACTTTCTGTACAAATCTACCACTGTTTACTTGCTTACTGTACCAAGTTAAGAAATACAAGGATAAGCCTAATATTAAAGAATACTCTCTAGGTTCAGGACTAACCTTGCAAATGCAGCAGTTGACATAGCTTTAGTTCAGGGCTGAATCTGTCTGATGCAAGCAGTACATGGCCAATACATGGGGGAGGTAAAGGTTGTGTGAGTTGGCTGGCATCAATTTTACTATATGGATATGAGCAGGAGAAAGGTATTAGGCCCCTAGATGGTCAGTGAATGTGCTAAGCATAGTCTCTTAGCCAAAGCAAGGGCATACTGAGCACGCCTACATCTGCCTACAAGGATAGCAGCTGGGTGTTCTTCCTCTAACTGAGGCTGTGGTGACCTAGGCATTGGTGGGGGGATGTGTGTCCCTTCCCCTTGCTGATCTTGCTGCAGCTGTTTCTGCAGGATCAGATTGTGGAGCATAACACATACTGTGAATATCTGTGTACATGTGGGGGATTATACTGCAAGGCTCCATTGGATATATCTAAGCACCAGAACTGTGACTTCAGAAGCCCAAGCACATTCTCTATGATGTTTCTAGTTTGAGCATGTGCCTCATTATGGCATTCTTCCATGGGTGTGTGTCCACTTCTGATAGGTGTCATCAGCCACGGTTCCAGGGCATAGTCAGCATCCTCCAGTAAATGGCCCAGTGGGATGTCCTACCAACAGACATCTGGTACAGGTGTGATGTGTGCCAGATATGGGAGTCATGATAACTGCCAGGGTTGACAGCATATGCATATAAGATAATTCTGTGGGAGTGGTATCCCTTGTGGCTAATGTAGATTTTACCCTGCTCACCAGGTGGTACCTTAATGTGTACATGAGTACAATCTATGGCATCCAGTACTTCAGGGTAGTGCGCTACATGATAAAATAATTCCATATTTCTGACCCTCTCTTCAGAAGTACATTGAAAAATATGTGCTCATTGGCATGTATGAGCATAGCATCCTGAAAATGTTGGAGGATCCTGGAGCCTGATGCCTATGACACATCCATCATGCCCCCAGTTGGTCTTTGAAAGGTACCAGTAGCTAATATTCTAAGGGCTACACATACCTTAGTTTCCACTGGGATGGGTTCCCCTCTGTTGGTTCTGACTCTGAATTGAAGGCGGCAGAGCTCATGGAGTTCTTGTAATGTATCCCTGTCCATCCTGTAGCACTTTACAATCTCCAACTCATGTAGTACCTGAAAAGTTACCCTGGGCCTGAACACTCTTCTTCTTCTCAGCTTAGGCCTATTGTCAGCAGCACCAGCAGCACTGGCTTCTTCCTCTAGCACATGCAGATGTAAAATAGTTACAGTAGCTCCTAGCATTGTGTCAATTCAAATTTCATTGTCTCTACTGCAATGGTATTGAAGGATAAAGGAAAAAACAGAATGGAGGCTGTATGGATACTTCATACATTATTGAATAGCTCCACCATGTTGGATTGGTTGATTAACATGCAATTCACCTGCTTCTGCTATAATTAGCATCTATTAAACACACCTGCTGCTTGCTCGTTAGTGCCCTATGCACACTTCTGCACACCTCCATGCACCTCTGCGCACCTTTGCATAAATAAGGTAAGCATAGGCAAAACTGATATTTCCCCCATTCTTGTGATTTTGCACAAATATGGACTATAAAAAGTGAAGGCAGGGATGCACACCCTATAGTTGAACCCAGGACCATCTATATTCCAGCCCTAGTACATACATGTGCTGCCACAGGAATAGTTAAATAACAACACAGAGAAACCTGCCATTTATTCTTCTATTTCTCGTGGTTGTGCTAAATGCATTATCAAGCAAACAATGGCAAAGTAAAAAAAAAAAGGTAGACCATGCATTTTAACATCCAAATAATGAGGATGACACAGAGCTTGGGAACTGTGCACTACTTACACCCTTCACAGCCCTATATGTTCACCTCTGCAAGTGTAACTTAACACACACCCCTGAGTTCAGCATTCACTGTTGTCATGCATTCAACACGACACCGTGGAAGTGCCTACATGAAGTGACCATCCCTACACAGTAATCTTTTTTGAGATTCAACAATTCTAAGGAGTTTTGACCTCATTTGCATCTTCACCATGTTGACAGCCCAAAATCTACACAGTTAGTAACTGTTGTAGGTAGGCAGGAAAACTGCACAGCAGCCCAATGTTGTGAAAGAGCAATATTGGATCCATCAGCTACATCATGCATATGCTTACATTACAGTATAATACTCTGTTTCTTGGAAATTTACACGTTTTATCAGCCCACATTACTTACAAGTATATTCTTTAAGCTGTATTTATGTCATGGCACTTAATAAAGGAATTATTATGATTGTTACACACATTATTTAGCATCCACCCTGTGCAATTAGGTCAGTATATGTGCAGTATTACATGTTAAGGGCAGTTCTGTACAAATGTAAGATATTTTAATTGCTCTTGTTTCTGTGTAGACACCTTTCTGTGGCTGTATTTGGAAGGTTTTGGAATACCGGCCAACACGAATACGGAGTCTGCACAGTTGCTTTAGAGGTTGTTGAATTGCTCCACTGTGTTGATTTGCTTCATTAGCATAAAAATCAGCTACTTATGCTGTAATTTGCATGCCAGAAAAGTTTCTGTGTTTGCACAGGAGTGCCTGCTGCTGACCTCTGCTACACAGAGTTTACTGAATCTAAAACCTTTCACGGCCATGTGTACATGATGCACACATAGTCAAAATTATCGTGTAAGCTTTACTGAATCCCCCGACTATATATTTCCTGTCACCACAAATCCACTCTTTGGGACCAAGGAGCAAGACCTGGAACTTTTCTTGTATCCATATAATCTGAGAGATGACAGTAGGTGTCTTTCAAAGTCCAGCACTTTTGGAACAGATCACATTGCTCCTACATTGTGGAATAACTTAGTTTATATAAGATTTGTGGAATTTTAACTGCTACTGCTAGCATGCATAGGTGTTTGGAGCTCATTACACTAAAGCCCATTGTGCATATAATTTGCCCACAGAAAGCTTGACTTGGGTCTCGGAGAATGTAGTGAGAAATTAGCATGATTCATTTTCATGAATCATGTTGCTCTCAAGACCACTGGCAGGCAAAAGTACACAAAATCCCTGTAAGGGATTGTGTACTACATTCATGGTTATGAATGACTTTTAATTTATTTTATGTTAAAAAAAAACAGCAAACACTTTCACACACGAAGATACTTCATCAATCTGTGTGCGACCCAAAAGATCCAGAACTTATACACTTGGAAAATCATGTACAGATTACAAAAAAATAAAAAAGATAACAACTAAAACTGCAGTAAAAATCTCAAATTTCAGTGTTCTGTCTTTCAGCAATGACTTTAAAGTAATGATTTCCTTCAGACCAGAAAAATGAGCAGCATTGAATAGTTTGCCAGTTATATTCCCAGACTTCCAAAAGTGTCCAAGTACCCACCTTTACTAGTTAGCTATACAGTCTCCAAAACAATAAGTCCTAAATGACTTTCAGAATGTTTAAGTAATGCATTATTTATCTTACATCTGTAATAGATTATAAGTGTTTATATATTCTTCCCTGAAGTCTCCTCAGGGTTTTCTCCTATGTAAAAAGGCTGACCACACAGTACAAGATGCAGTTCATATAAAATATTTGCTTTTGCAATCAGTGTAACACTTTGCAAAATGCTCTTTGTTTAAAACTACTGAACTAAATTTGAACCTGTCATTTATCACACTGAACAATCATTACATGTGAAGGCACCATTACTACATGGGAAAGTACCCATTTTTAAATGCAGTCTGTCAAGCAGAAGATCTGTTTCTGTCTAAAGTATTTTTACTATCGCAACTTATTTATATCTACTGATCTGGGTAACATTCCTAGGATCTGCATGAAGTTCCAATTTCCAGAAAATATTCTCCAGTTACTAGAAATAACATATTTAATAAATGAAGCAGAAATTTAGTCCTATCATTGTATTATTCATTTCACATGGCTGCCTTAACTACTGTTACCATAATAAAGTGGATATTTATCATTTTCTTGTAACAACTTCTTGCAATGTTTCTTGAATAATCTTTGCTATATCACTTAACTAGAAAGTCTCTATTTTTATGTTCTACTTTCTAATTAAACATCAAGTGCATTTCTATTAGCCTAGTGTCTCAAATATACTGTGATTTCAGTTCATTCCATTTTATAATGTGGAGTGCATGCTATTATAATTAGATATTGGGTTTTTGTTAAGTGTTTTTAAATATCAAACTAGGTGCCACTTCTTTCCTTGTTAATACCAACAGCCAGGAAGCTCATTTTATCCCAGTAATCCTTTAAAATAAACCTCAAGTATTCCCTTATAGAAGTAATATATTCCAGAGTGAAATAAACATATGTAAGCTGTTTATTTTGCTTGTTTTTGAAGAGGAGTTTTACTTACAAAACGTACTCAAACATTAATGGCAGCCATTATAGCTGCTAGACAGATGTTACTCTCAGCACAGTCGTATTTGATAATGATACATAAACAATGTAATGATAAAGTAATAGGAGCTATGATATAAAATATAATAAAGAAGCAATCATAAAAAGAGTAGAGCAAACAATATATACAATACATATAGAGATGTTAGATGCCATAGGCACAATATTGTGTTTCGTAGAGGTAATTGCAAAGGATTGATGACAGAATATAAGATGGAACTGTAAAAAGGATTTGATATATGCCAGGATAAGAAGATACACTAAATGGAGGGAAGTAATAAGAGTTTAAGGGCAGTATGTAAAAGAGAAGTGACAGATTAAGTAGGTCATCTCTATGTGATTTAAGGCCTGTTGGATTACAAGTAAATTTAGCTTTCTGTTTGTATTTTCAAGTTGGATTTTAGCAGAGAACAAAATTATGAGAAATGATATGTCTTTGAGGTTTGTAGGAAGTGATTTCCAAAGTTTGAGGCCACGTATAGAGAAAGAATGGTGAACAGAGCTCAGTATAAACTGTGGAGCTTGTTAAAATTATACTGAGAGATTAAGGTTTCTGAGACTATATGCTGGTGTTCATCTTACGACTTTAGCAGTTAGATGAGGAAAGGAATGTTCATGGAGTAGTAGTTTGAATAATTTAGAGCCAAGTAGAAGGTGTACTCTTTGCTTAACTGCTAATAATTTTGCTTCATGTAAAGTATCCAATGATGTTTGTTTGTAGAATTTTGATGAAGCTACAAATTTATGAACATGTATTTAAATATGAGTTAAACTTTTCTAGCAGAATATCATATGCTTGTTTCATTCAGTGGTGATGTATTATTTTATGGGAAGCTATCAGGATGAATTAGATCTCTTTCAGGAATAAGTAAATGGATATCTTCTTGTAGTAGTTGAGAGTGTTGTCCTATTAAATCATGATTATTGGTAATGTTTCCCCAGCTTTAACAAGGCTTACTATATTATGTCTTGTACAAGTGATGAGGGTTTGACATAAATGTAGTCAGTACTATATTCTCTACACTAAACAACAGTAAATTCTACAGGTATCCATGTTGGGGGTAGTCTGAGATAGCATTAGTTTAACAATGAAGGTGCATATTAGCTATACAGAAAGAAAACAAAGTGCACCCCATTTCCCTTCACTATCATGGATAAATATTGCATCTCATTCATCTACCTTATCATGGAGAAATAGTGAACTCTAATTCCCTGGCCTATCACTCCTAAAACAGATGAACTGAACAAGGAATAGAGAACAGAAGGGCTGATGGGGTTTTACCCAGGTTTTAGTAACATCTCAAATGTGTGTTGTGAACAACCCCTACCCAAGGAGTTTGTTTCCTTGGCTTCCTATCCTTAGTCATGTAATCTAGAGAGAGAGGTTGGAGTCATTTGCTGTGTGTGATAGGAGATAGGGACTGTGTAGGTATTATTAATCAGTGAGTTGTGTATTGAGAAGGCTGTTGAGTCATTAAAGGGTATAATTAATCACCTCACCTTAATCTCGCTGCATAAAATTAGTAGGATTAGATACATGTTTTATTTGACTTCTACCATGGCATATAATCAGCATGTGAGAAGAATATTTAAAGTTAGTCTTCAGATTTGTACTTTTGTAATGCTATTGTAGGCCACGCATAGACTGTATGTTGAAGTTTGAGGTTTTTATGAGTCAAATTGTCAATCTGAGATGGGATGCTAGGACAAAGGTATAGTTTTAGAATGTAGGAGGAGTTGAATTCAGTGCAGTGACAGTTCTTGTTACACATCATTGCTAAGGGGAAGGAGACTGAGACAGAATAGAACAGAAGGTAGATGAACTATGTATATATCTTAGTATGAAATAATGAAAGATGGGTTTGTATAACTGTGGACTAATCACAAGGTGGGTCATGTGACTGTATGAATGAGTTGGCAGTGTTAACATCAAAACAAGGATTAAATTACAGACAAGGGCCAAGCACAAAAATAGGTACAGCTATTATTTTTAGCTAATGACTAAAGGCAGTGTAGAAGGAGTGCACTTGTGAATTATATCAAGAATGTGAACAGTGTGCCAATCCTGAGGTAAAATGGAAGTCATACATTTTAGGTAGCAAAACAGTTCTCTATAACATGTCATTTGAACGTAAGGTTTTAGGGTTAGGCTTTGAGTTTTACTGTTAGATTTTTAGGATGGAGATTTACAGTTAGGGTTAGGGATAGAGTTTTAGGGTTGAGGTTAGAGTTTTAGGGAAGTGGTACGGGTTAGACATTAATAGTTAGGGGCTGAGCTTTAGGATTAGAGATGAGGTGAAGTTTTAGAATTACAGTTTTAGTCTTAGGGTTATGGATGGAGTTTTACAGTTTTAGAGTTTTAGGGTTACTGTTAGGTATCACATTTTAGTGATAGGCTTAAAGTTTTAGGTTTAAGGTTAGGATTAAAGATAAAGGTTAAGTGTTAGGATTAGAGGTTTAGGATTAGGAACAGGATCAAGGCTAGGTTTCTACAGTTAGGCTAATAATTTTAGGGTTAGAGTTGCAGCTACTCTTAGGGCTACTACATTTCAGTGATGTTAGTTACTGCCATTGATCGGATGTAACTCACCGACACATTCCAGAAAATATTATACACAAATAAGTTACGCTGATAGCAATAAGTAACTAACAGCATTCTCCTTACCCTGCAGATTCGACAGTATAAGGTAAATTACTAGCAACTAAATTAATTTAATTACATGGAGTGAGGTGCAACTGAGAAGCAATAAAGCTAATGGATCATTAGAAAGCATAGTCATGCTAGGCTATACAGCATTAATGAGTTTGTTGATATGTATGATATATACTGCACAGGTCTTTGTCATTTGGCATAAATGGAAACCTCTCAGTTCCATCGGAATGCACAATACACTGAGTAATACTATCAAGAGGAATACTGGGATCATTTATGGAAATAGTAAATCATTATGACTTTTCCACTTTTTCCTTCTAATCAGTATATCATAGGATTGTTTTCTGCGGATTGAAATGTACTCCTGAAGTGGTATTTCTCCTTGGGTTATTAATCATTTATATTGTTGTCTATTATTATTATTATTATTATTATTAGAGAATGAAGGTAGGGTTGGAATGTTTTGAAGAACTTCGTATTTGAGTGAGTGGACACAGGCACAGGAGTTTCATCTTCCAAGCTTTATGGCCCTTGGTTTGAATTGCATGGTTAGTCAGCTAGCATACATATATTCTTCCTAGAGTCTCCTGGAGTGCAATCACAGTTGTAGACAGAAAGTTTTTATGATTGGCTGATTGAGACTATGCTGGAACACTGATAGGCACATGGGAACCATTCTTTCTTGATTGTTATAGTCACTGAGGAAATAAATGTGAGAACCAATGTGATCCTTTAGGTGGAACGTGCATATAACGGTGAACTGTTTGTTGCATTGGAAGGTATGTCTGGTATCAGTGGAAAAGGTAGTCATTAATTGTGTGCTGATAGTCTGGATTTCTGCCTCACATAACTGTGTGGTACTAGATTCTAAAGCAATGCGTGGGGTCTGAAGACATTCTATATAGAGGTTGGGCACTGTGCACTATAGAAGAGTTCTACAGTACCACAGTAAAGTTCTATAATGGCTACAAGGACTTACCAATGGACTACTCAGTTGGCTAGACAAAGGCAATGGTCCATCATGTTTTATGGAAACAATGCTTAGAAGGGTTTGTGGGATAGAATATTATTTTGCATGACTGTGCATACTAAGGTAACACATATATAAATGTTATTAATAAAGTAGAGCTATAGAATCATTGGTGGGGAGAGATGTGCAAATAAGATGAAGTTTTAGTACTTCAACATAAACATTTTTAGCAAACTGATGAAGCGATCTTCTATGTCATGTCTGTTTATGTTGTGCTTCTATTTTTTGTATTGTTTTGGAAAACTCCATTAAAATTCCCAGGTCTTTTCTTTTTCTTATAGGTCAAAAATGCTATATGTTGGAAAGAATAATGGGGGGGGGGGGCAAATAGGAGTTTCCAGTTAGATTCAGAGCTGTGAGTTGATCTTCTGTTTGTTTCAGTGAAGCTTAGTGGGTCTTGGTATTATCCAGGACGCTTTGTCTTAGCATTGAGTCCTAAGGTAGTGCAAAGTGACCTTATAACTAAGGAGTTATTGGATAGACATAGCTAGTTTGCCAGAAAAGAAAGAAAAATATTCTTTTTACATACATTTTTGTTAAAGGTTTCCAGTCTGTAAGCTGTTGCTATGTGCATTCTTTAATAGGAGAGCAGGAAATTTTGTGTGGAACATCTTTCCAAAAAGATATAGTCTGAGAAAGGTTTGGGAGGGTGGCCTAATGGCTAAGATGTTTGCCTTACAAACACAAGGTGCAGGGTTTGAGTCTCACAAGGGATAATTGGCTAAGCTTCAAATGGCTCACAAGGGCAGTTAGCTTAGTACTAATCTATGAACCTGTAAAAACTGAAAATTGTTAATCACTCATGATCTTGGGTCCAATAGAAAATACTTTTATATATATATATATATATATATGGGTCCTCTTCAGTCAATTGAACATTTGCAAGTTCGAACCACATATGGCCGAGACCATATGTTCGAACTTGTAAAAGTTAGATTGGACTGAATGGAAATCTCCGTACAGAGTGGAAAGGGAAAAAGTCCCATTTCTGCAATGTAGTGCGATCTCAGGTATATTTAAGTAAGGGGGTGCGGGGGGGTGCAGGGGGGCATAGCCCCCCTGCTATAGACGTTTCATTTTGTGTTTTTGTGTTTAATGTGTTTTAATTTCAGTGTTCGAACTTTTACGAGTTTGAACATATGGTCTCAGCCATACGTGGTTCAAACTTGTAAAAGTTCGATCTACTGAAGTAGATCCATAAATATATATATATATATATATATATATATATATATATATATATATATATATATATATATATATATATGTGTGTGTGGATCTAGGATGTTTGCCCAAATGAACAAATGTCCAAATCCATAATAACCGAACACACTTTAACGAAAGCGCTTTTATCAAAAAAGTGCTTACATTAAAGCGTGTTACAAAAAAAAAAATAAAACACTACATTAACATTTTAGCAGGGGGGCTTCCCCCCTGTGTCCCCCACATCCCCCCACTTTAATATTCACCCTCCGAGACCACACTAAAGTGGGGAAAAGGGAAATTTTTTTACCCGCTCCGTAGTACAGCCTCTGCAACAGGCATACTTATACAAAAGTGCTTCTTCGGTGAAAAGCACTTCGGTGAAAAGCACTTTTGCGTAAGTATGCCCCGCTGTTTGAGGTTCCGGAACCCATATATATATATATATATATATATATATATATATATATATATATATATATACACACACACACACACACACACACACACACACACACACACACACACACACACACACACACATTTATCAAGACTCTTCTTCTGATTGCAAGGAGGAGGATTCATGGGAACATGCGCTTTACTCTTGCATGTCAGAAAAAACTTGGGAGTAGAAACTAAAAAGGTCCGCTAGACAATTTTGGGTATGACATGCACTCTAGGATAATAAGGGAACTGGTCATGTCTTCTGCGGAATATCTCTGTCTAATGCTGTCCCAAGACTGAATAGGCAAATGTTGAGACTTTGAATAACAGTTGGCTGGAAATGCATTTCATATTGCTAGAAATTTGTTTCCCACCTACTGTCTAACTCAGGAAGCACAAAGTTCTTTAGAAAATGTAGCAACTTCCTCCTGTAGCTGGAATAAGAGTGTCTATATTATATACTCAAAGTTTCAAAACTTCGAACCTCTTATGTTCGACAACATATGAGTGAAGTTTGAAACATTGAAAATATAATAAAAAATTAAAAAAAAAACTTACCTCAATGCTCTGAGCAGGGGTCAAGCCCCCTGCACCCCCACACCCTCCCACTTAAATATACCAACTCCGAGATCGCACTTCAGTGCAGAAAAGGGAAATTTTCCCATTCTGTGCCATATGGAGCCATTGCTTTTCACCTTCGAACCTTTTAAAGTTCAATCATATGGTGTCGACCATATGACATTCGAACTTTAAAATGTTCACATAGTTAATAGGAACCCAAATAAGACATGTATGCTTTTGCGCTGGTTGAAACATCAAACAGTGGCAGAGTACATTAAGTTGGAAATGTGACAGGAACATGGGAAGGAGATAAGGAAGGAGGTAGAAATTTATCTGCTGTCTTTCAGGGGGTTAGATGTAGACCTGGTTAGCTTATACACACAATTTAGTAAACTAATAGGCAGAACATTGCATGATAAGACAGATAATTTGTTATACTTCTAGATGGACTGTTTTGTTTTATTTTGTTAGCGACTATAGAAGCACGACTATTCTGAATATTAATAGCAGATGAGGACTGAGAAATATTCCATGTGAACATTTATTACTTAAGAAAAAGATGATGAATTTGATAAGAGCATGAGTAGTTCACACTCTAGTTGTATAAAGGAATATTAAGAAAGTAATCCGTTAATGGTAGGGAATAAGTAGTGTTCAGGGACCAAACGGAGTAGATATTTAGTTTCAGAAGATTAATTAATGAGCTTGCAATGACATAAATTTTTATTATCATTATTTTTTAATTTGCAATTGGGGACTTTCACACTTCTGTTTTCTAATTAATATTATACAATGCCTACTCTAAAACGTGCACGCTGATTGGCCAGCCCAACCAGCGTGCCCGTTGTAAATCCCTCAATATACTAACGGAAAAAGGTCCGGTCGCCCGGACTTTTTCCGTTAGTATAAAACACTGTCTCGCTATGTTAAAAGAGTTTAACATAGCGACACAGATTTAAAAAAAGCAACGGAAATCTCCGTTGCTTTTTTAAAGCTGTCTCGCTATGTTAAACTCCTTTAACATAGCGACACAGTGTGTAAAAAGCAACGGAGATCTTGCGATCTCCGTTGCTTTAAACCTGTCTCGCTATGTTAAATGAGTTTAACATAGCGAGACAGCTTTAAAATAAGCAACAGAGATCTCCGTTGCTTATTTTAAAGCTGTCTCGCCATGTTAAACCCATTTAACATAGCGAGATGTAAAAGCAACGGAGATCTTGCTTTCTCCGTTGCTTTTGCCCACAACTCTGATGTACTGCGAGGCATGCGCAGTACATCAGAACTGCGGAACACCAGACAGCTGCGGAAGGGCAGCAAAGAGGCATTATACAATGCCATTATTTAAGAAAAGTAATTATTTCTTTTCTTAAATAATGTCATTAATATAATAACTCACTTCTGGTGGTAATGCTGGATTTACCCACGGTTGTCTTTGTTTGGTCCTCGGGCTTCCTCGGGACCAAACCACGCCAACCGTGGGTAAATCCAGCATTACCCACACCCAGGCGTGGGTTATTGCTATACTAGCCTTCATCCTTACCCAGATAAATATATGGTTATTATCTTTTTTTAATATAAATACATTTATTTACTTATTTATTAGCATTTGCCTATTAGGAAGGTTCAACTGAGCAAAAAAAAAAACTGTGGTGGTGGACTTAGGTATATGAATTAATTGATTAAAAAACTTTTTTTGCGCATTTTTTTTATATTTATTAACAACTAGCCCAACCCACTCATCCTACCTCCCTCCACCCTCCAATCCAATTACATCCCACACTGATCCCACTCCCAACAACACATTCCCAGACAACACACCTCCACCCTCACACACAACCAACCAGGAATCCTAGTTGTACTACTCACTCATAGTATCATGTTACCCACACTCACATCCCTATCACTAGCTCTACTATCGCTAACCTTCCTAACTTCCTTACAAACAGACCTACCACTGCACAACTACTCCTATCATACTACCCACACTAACCCACTCTCTCAAACCCACTCACACTTCTACATCTGCCCCACAATTATAAATCTTACAACTACATATTACTCACTAACAAAAATGACACCATCTCACCACACTATGAAAAACACACATAGACCAAGCTCACAAACAATTAATATTAAAAAGCACATACTGACACTCCTACAAACTCTGCTAACCTCTGGTGATATTCACCCAAATCCAGGTCCCCTCTCAGCCAGACAAACATCTGACCTGCTGATCCTAAATTTCAACATAAGAAGTATTACCAACAAGCTAACAGACCTACATGCATTCATAGCCCACTACAACCCTAATGTACTCACCATTACAGAGACCTGGCTTAAACCCAGTATCCAAGATGAAGACTTTCTCACCCCAGGGTATAATACACTTAGATCTGATAGAACAAACAGGAATGGAGGAGGAGTAGCCATTCTATTTAAAAACAACCTTAACCTCCAGCTCCTGCACACCACACCACCCACTTTTCAAAATGCTGAAGTCTTATTTTCTGTCCTATCCATAAGAAACACCAAGAAGATCAATATAATATGCTGCTACATACCTCCAGGCAACAACTCACTCATAATAGAAGACATCCTACACTGGACAAAGGACAGTCTACCTCAGGAAACAATCCTACTTGGAGACCTTAACACTGACTGGGCAGCCTGTAACTCCAACAGCCCCTCTGCATATATCAATCAATATAGGTTCTCTCAACTAATTGAAGAACCAACTAGAATAGATAAGAAAACAAAGAAAGAATCCATACTGGACTGGACACTAACCAACTATCCCAAACAAAACTATACAGTAGGCTGTCTCCCAGATGACCTCTCCACCTTCCTACTCCACAGACACTCCAATCACCCCAAACCAGTAGTCTACAAACTAGTACGAGATGACTGTAACCTTACCCCACAATACCTAAATACTGTCCTATGCCACTGCACCTGGGAACCACTACGGACACTTGGGTTAGACCAGGCAGTAGACTACTTCAATACTACCTTCTCTATCATCCTTAACAGTCTAGCTCCCAGCAGAAAGATCAGAGTTAAAGCAACTACACACCCTGGCTAAGTAGAGACACCAGAGCTTTACTAAAAGCTAGAGATAAAGCCTGGAAAATCTGGAAAACTGACAAACCCCCTAGCTCCAGGCAATACTATCAACAGCTTAGAAACAAGGCCAAGGCTGAATCCAAAATAAACAAAACAATTTTCTTAGTGCCCAAAGGAAATATTCAAATAATCCACAAAAATTCTAGCATGCCTTTAACTCCCTACTAAAGCCAGGCAAAACTACTACTCCAGCACCCAGCTGTACTAACAATACCCTAGACAAAGCTTTTCAATTTAATAACCATTTTACTAAATCCATCTTAGCCCTGTCCAGTCAAATAACCAAAAACAATCTACTTCAATCACAACACAACCTATCCAACATAGGTTCATAGGTTCATAAGTTCATACTAGGCTATCTGCCATAGGGCATTTACAAGCTTAGCCAGAGTGTGTTTGGCTTTCGCCACCCATTTTAAATGAATTTTGCTATGCCCTTTTTTGAGGTTAGTATACTGTGCCTCTGTCTAACAGTGACACAGAAGCGATACCCGGAGTAAATCTACGATCTCCCATCCACTCATCAAGATTCCTCTTGAAGAGAGTCAATGAGGGACTCTGCCTAACCTGGACTGGGATTTTATTCCAGAGTGAAGGGAGCCTCTGGGTTATGGATCTGTCCCTCCAGCATGTCCTATTTATTTCAGTGCTGAGATTCAAGTCTCTCGAGCATGTAGCTTGATGGGATTTGGATTTTCTGAGGTGCAGCATGTCCATTAATTCCGGGTTGGACATGGCTTTATACGTCAGGCACAGATCGCCTCTGAGCAGGCGGCATGCCATTGAGTAGAGCTGGAGTTTCTTTAACCAGGCAGCATATGGCATCTGTTTGAGCCCTTTGATCCTGTTGGTGAGGTACTTTTGGGGTCTTTCCAGTTGCTGCAGGTGTCTGGTAAGGTACATCCCAAAAGGGGCATTGTACTCAATTATGGGCCTGATGAGGGATGAATAAAGAGGCACGATTACCTCCCCTGATCTAGATGTGAATCCCTTCATGATCAGGTGGGCTATATAAAATTTTCTAACCACTTTGGCCACGTGGCTGTCGAATGAGAGATTGCTATCAACTTGGGTCCCCAGGTCCCTAATTACTTCTTCAGTACTTAATGGATTACCATCTATGTGGTAATTTGTGGGCACTTTGTTTTTGCCGAAGGGGATGACTATACACTTTTTGGCATTTAGCTTGAGGCCATGGCTCTGACACCAGTTGTCTGTTTCTATGAGGCCCTTTTGTAGGATGCTTGTGTTGGCTGGAGAGTCGATTATGGCACCCAGTTTGCAGTCATCTGCGAACTTGGTCAGCCACAGTCCTTCCGTGTTGGCCTGTACCTTCGAGAAATATATACCGAACAAGAGGGGTCCAAGGACTGAGCTTTGTGGAATGCCACTTGTAACTGGCTTGGAGTCTGACATGGCTCCAGCAATTCTAACCATGTGGGTTCTGTCCTTGAGCCAGTTTGCAACCCTTCTAGTGACATAGGGGTTTATATTTAAGCTGGTGAGCTTATCTATAATGCCCGAGTGGGGTATTGTATCGAAGACTTTTGCGAGGTCCAGGTAGGCTGTGTGGACCACCTTTCCCTTGTCAATGGCCTTGGTGACTGTTTCAAAGAAATCGACCAGGTTTAAGAGGCAGGATCTGCCCTTAACAAAGCTGAACTGGGTAAGATCCAGTGTCTGTAGGTCCGCAATATCTTTATTTATGAGGTCCATGATGATCCTTTCCATAGCTTTGCAGACCAAGCTAGTCAGGCTTATGGGACGATAGTTTCCAGGATCCATTGAGGCACCACCTTTGAGGAGAGGGACCACTGTTGCTGTACGCCACTCTTTGGGTACATATCCTGTAGTAAGGCTGAGATTGAACAGTAGTTTTATGTTTGGGTTTAGTTCTTCTTGGAGTTCATGTAGGACGCAGCCCGGGACACCGTCTGGTCCCATTGATGCTATGTTTTTTTGCTTTGGAGAGGGCAGCTCTTACCTGAGCATCTGAGATGTCAGGGGGGTAGCACTCTGCTGGGATAGATATTTGCCCTTTTGGTGGGGAAGGGGGGGGTTGTGGCGAACCTGTCAGCTAGGATGTTGACAATATCTGTGGGTTCGGTGTATTTTTTGTCATTTTGTACTAATTCTGAGCATATCTGGGAATTCCCACCCAGGTTCCTAACATAACTAAAGAAAGCCTTGTGATTATCCTTAGTGTCCTGTGCAATTTTTCTCTCAAAGCTGGCCTTAGACGATTTTATGAGTGCCCGTAGTTTTTTGCTAATACTGATCAGAGATGCCTTCCCTTTTTGGGATTTTGCTCTATCATGTAGTAGCTTCCTCCTTCTATTGTATAGTTTGTTTATGGCTGGGGTCCATCAGACAGGATGCCTGCCTTTGGAGGATTGGGTCTTGGTTTTGTTTGGGATTGCATGATCCATGAATTCCTGAAGGTGTTCATAGAATGTGTTTATAAAGGATTCTGCGGTCTGGGCCATATTTTCCACAGGCCCGGGGGCTTTGAAGGATTCCACCTCAGTTTTGAGGAGTGTGAAATTTGCTTTAGAGAAGTTTTTCACTCTGGTTTTCTGGGCAGGGGCTGGGGTTGGGATGTGAATATCTAGTGAGATTAGCTTATGGTCTGATCTTACCAGTGAGGGATGCACTTCTGGTCTGGAGCATAGAGTCCCCATGTTGGTGATGATCAGGTCCAGTATGTTTTCCCCTCTTGTGGGAGTGGTAACAAGTTGTTCCATAGCATTTGAGTTTATAAATTCTAGGAACCTTTGGGCTAGGGTGTTGGAGCTAGAGTAATGCTCCCAGTCTATGTTTGGGTAGTTGAAGTCGCCCAATATAATGGTGTTTGGAGAGACCTTCATATTTTCCAGTGTTCTCAGGAAGGCCGAGTGGGGTTCCTGGGTTTGGGAGGGTGGTCCATAGCAGGCTATAAACTGGAAGGCAGTTTTACCCACTGTTAGTTGCACATGGATATTCTCTGATGCTTTGTGCTGTGCCACCAACCTGGAGGTGTGGGTATCTTTGAAGAATATTGATAATCCCCCTCCTTTTGTGGTTCGGTCCAAGTTTTGGGGCCGAAAAACATGGTATGAGGTATAACCTGGTAGTGCTGGGGTGCTCTCGGGAGCCTTGAACCAGGTTTCTGTTACTGCACAGAAATCGATGTTCTCCATGCTAAGGAGAGTTTCGAGTGTGAGCATCTTGAGGTTTAGACTTCTGGCATTGAGTAGCATTACTCTTAGTTTCTTATCCCTTGTGATACCTATGGAGGTGGGTTTGTCTTTTGAGCCTTGCCTAAAAAAGGCACTATGGGGGTGGCAAGAGCCTTTGCCAATATCCGAAAGCCCAGGGGTGACAGGTGCAAGCCATCCCTAGCGAAGCATCGTGGCTTGTCGAGCATGTCATCCCAGGCTGACAGGCATTGGATCCCCTTTGAATGACACCAATACTTAAGCCAATTGTTGAAATTGATCATCTTGTCTTTATATTGTGGCATCATTCTTGGTGAGGGTAAGATGCTACTCAAGGTCAGGGTCATACCGGCCTGGGCTACATGCTCAGAGAGCTCCTCTATGTCTTTTTTCATGTAGTCCAGGGAGGTACGTCTCAGGTCATTCACACCAGCATGGACAATGACTGAGTCATATTTGTACTTGCCTTGGAGTGACCTGAGTGCTTGTGCTATGTGGCGGATTCTAGTGCCCGACAGGCAGCTCACCGTGACCTTCTCCTTGTTCAGCCTGGTGAGTGGGACGTCAATGTGCCTGACGATAGAGTCACCTATTACAAGTGTATCAGGTGTGTTGTTTAGCCTTAAGGGCTGTGACTGTTCGGCACACTGGCTTTGTGAGCTATGTGTTGCACGTGTTTTGTTTTGGGGTAGCAGTTGCTTGGGTGTCTGCTTTGGAGGTCTCTGTTGCTTAGGCAGATTTTTATTTAGAGCCTCCGAGTATGTTTTTGTGTGTTTATGTGTTTGGTTTGCTGTCATGGTAGGTCTATGTGAGACTGGAATTGTAGTGAGTGTGGTTTCCTTCTCCTCCTGACTGGTTACGCCAGTACTGAGTTGAGAGAGCTTAGCCTCCAGTTTGGCTATATGGTTGCATCTCTCACACGTGTTGGAATTTGTTGGGAGGAGGAGAGGGTTGTCTGTGTACATGAGGCAGTTGTAACATTGCCTCAAGATTCCCAGATTCACCAGCTGGACCGGAGAAGAGATTGACAACTGACATTTGGACATGGTAGAATAGTATTGGGAGTTCCTTTATAATTATAATAATAATTATAATTGAAAAAAGGGCCAATGGGGAACAAGGTACTCAAGGGGAGTTTGTGAGGGTGTAGTGCTTTTAATTTTTTAGTGCTGACTTATATAATTGCTTTAGTGAGCAAGTGCCAGGCCTTAGAGTAGGAATAGGGTGCTTATTATGAGAACTAGATCAGTTCTAAGGGAAAAAGTGAAGAGCAGACTTTGTGGAGCCGAGAATGGTTTAAACCCAATTAAGCGGCATTGCCCAATGCTGCGCTATGCGCAAAATTGCGCAAAGCCACGCTAAAGTGGGTTTTATACAGGGGGGACTTGAAAGAGCTAGAAATTGGCCCAAAACAGCCAATAGACTACCAGATATTTGTGCTGGGAACACACCTCAACAGGTAAATGCAACAAACAGGGCAAACTTTAAAAGTGCAGGTGAAAAACCAACTTTAAACAGTTTAAAACAGTTCAAGAAGCAGAAATACTTGCAGTTTAGCTAGATCGGACAGTCGCCCAGGTAGTAGCAGCAAACAAAAAACACTTTTATCAGGTTAGCAGTCACTCTTTTAGCCTCTCTGCTGCTAGCACCACTCTGCAGGACCACGAGGAGCTTGGCTGAGTAGTAACAAGCGCAAAAATCGCGCCAAAGCGGGTTTTATACAAGGGGACTTGAAAGAGCTAGAAATTTGCCCAAAACGGCCAATAGACTACCAGATTCTTGTGCTGGGAACACTCCTCCAGGGATAGATAGGCTGCTCCAAGCTCCCCACTGCCACTGGTGAACAAAGAAGCCTCCCTTTATCCAAGAAAGGAAATGGGCAACACAGGAACTTTCCAAAAGCCCAGAATACAGCAAAGCCTGTATTTGGACTACTCTAGGTCAGGAAAGACGGGAAACAAGGATATTTTTTTTTTTTTTTTTTGCAACAAACAGCAGGAAAATGCAATAAATATGTAACACAGGCTAGCGCACTTGAGTGTGTAGCCTCAACAGGTAAATGCAACAAATAGGACAAACTTTAAAAGTGCAGGTGCAAAAACAACTTTAAACAGTTTAAAACAGTTCAAGAATGCAGAAATACTTGCAGTTTAGCTAGATCGGACAGTCGCCCAGGTAGTAGCAGGAAAAACCCACTTTTATCACGTTAGCAGTTGCTCTTTTAGCCTCTCTGCTGCTAACACCACTCTGCAGGACCACGAGGAGCTTGGCTAAGTAGTAACAAGCGCAAATAACACGCCAAAGCGGGTTTTATACAGGGGGACTTGAAAGAGCTAGAAATTGGCCCAAAACGGCCAATAGACTACCAGATTCTTGTGCTGGGAACACTCCTCCAGGGATAGATAGGTTGCTCTAAGTTCCCCACTGCCACTGGTGAACAAAGAAGCCTCCCTTTATCCAAGAAAGAAAATGGGCAACACAGGAACTTTCCAAAAGTCCAGAATACAGCAAAGCCTGTATTTGGACTACTCTAGGTCAGGAAAGAAGGGAAACAAGGATCATTTTTTTTTCTTTTTTGCAACAAACAGCAGGAAAATGCAATAAATATGTAACACAGGTTAACGCACTTGAGTGTGTAGCCTCAACAGGTAAATGCAACAAACAGTACAAACTTTAAAAGTGCAGGTGCAAAAACAACTTTAAACAGTTTAAAACAGTTCAAGAAGCAGAAATACTTGCAGTTTAGCTAGATCGGACAGTCGCCCAGGTAGTAGCAGGAAAAAAAACACTTTTATCAGGTTAGCAGTCACTCTTTTGGCCTCTCTGCTGCTAGCACCACTCTGCAGGACCACGAGGAGCTTGGCTGAGTAGTAACAAGCGCAAAAACCGCGCCAAAGCGGGTTTTATACAGGGGGACTTGAAAGAGCTAGAAACTGGCCCAAAACGGCCAATTGACTACCAGATTCTTGTGCTGGGGACATTCCTCAAGGGATAGATAGGCTGCTCTAAGCTCCCCACTGCCACTGGTGAACAAAGAAGCCTCCCTTTATCCAAGAAAGGAAATGGGCAACACAGGAACTTTCCAAAAGTCCAGAATACAGCAACGCCTGTATTTGGACAACTCTAGGTCAGGAAAGGCGGGAAACAAGGATAATTTTTTTTGTTTTTCTTTCTTTTTTTGCAACAAACAGCAGGAAAATGCAATAAATATGTAACACAGGCTAGCGCACTTGAGTGTGTAGCCTCAACAGGTAAATGCAACAAACAGGGCAAACTTTAAATTTCAAGCGCAAAAGCGCGCTACAGCTGGCTTTAAAGCAGGGGGTTAGAAGAGATAGGAAATGGCCCAAAACGGCCAATAAGCTACTGGTCACTGGGCTGGAACCACTCCTCAAGGGACAGATAGGCTGCTCAGAGCTCCCCACTCTCACTGGTGAACAAAGAAGCTTCCCCCTATCCAAATAAGGATATGGGCAACACAGGAACTATGACACAGCCCAGAGATCAGCAATACCTGAAGACTGGACTATTCTAGTTCAGTAAAGGCGGGAAACAAAGTTTTTTTTTTTTTTTTTACAGAGTAGCAGAAATTAGGTACAGAAACACAGTAAATGCTTTAATTCGGCTAGCACACTTGAGTGTGTAGCCTACCAGTCAAACTAAGCAAAAAACAAACTTTAAAAGTGCAAAAGAACTCAGAAATACAGGCAGGAATGCAATAAAACAACTTTGCAGAGCTTATTTAGTTAAAGAAACAGAGAAGTCTATATATATATATATATATATATATATATATATACAGAAAAGCAGCTAAAACACACAAACACTTCAGATGCAGTGCAACCTAGAGCACTTGAGTTGTAGCAATATTAAGGCAATTACAGTTATAATAAATGCTCTGAAATATACTCACCCCCTCTTTCAGCCTGTCACCAATGCCCACCTCAACTATCAAAAAACTCCTCCTAAAACTAATGCCAACCACATTGGCAGCTGATAACATACCTGCTGCATACATAAAATGGCTAGTGACTCCCTATCATATCCTGTCACCATTCTAATCAACTGCTCCATACTAGAATCCTACATACCCAAACTCTGGAAAGTATCTCACATCATTCCTCTCCATTAAGGAGATAACTCCTACGAATTCTCCAACTATCAACCTGTTGCCATCCTTTGCCTCTATCCAAAATTCTTGAGAAATGCATCCACTTGCAACTGATGACATTTCTTCACACACACAATCTACTATCAACCACACAGCATGGTTTCCATCCACATCACAGCACTACCACAGCCCTTCTATCATTCACTAATCATATTAACCTTCACAGGAATGATAACAAATATGTATCAGCCATTTTCCTAGACCTCTCAAAAGCATTTGATATGGTCTCCCACTCCATTCTACTAGACTCACTAACATCATTATCCTTCACCTCCTCTACTATAGCCTGGTTCAGAAGCTACCTATCTGACAGGCAACAATCAGACCAGTGGAATGGAACTCTGTCTACACAACTTCCAACCACCATAGGAGTCCCACAGGGCTCTATACTGGGCCCGCTATTGTTCTCTATTTTCACAAATAACCTCAATAGCTCTACACAACATGCCACACTCATACAATATGCAGATGATTCAACCCTGATCTGCTCCACCTCATCCCCCACCACCCTACATACACTCAATCAGTGTATTAACTCGGTAGAAAAATAGATATCAGGTATCCAACTAATTCTAAGTCCTAAAAAGGCAAAACTGCTACCATTTACCCCTAATACATCACAACCCCCCCTCTCCTTTACTATAACATATAAGGACAGTACCACCATCTCCCCTTCTAACCACACCAAACTTCTGGGCATTGAAATAGACAATAATCTCCACTTTGATGTTCACATCTCATATACCATAAAACTAGTACACAAAAATCTAGGCTCCCTATACAGGCATAAGTCCTTTCTCTCACAAAAAGCAAGAGTCACTCTTGCACAAAGCCACCACCTCTCAATTCTATTATATGCAGCACCAATCTTTACCAAATCGGACAATGTGACCTAGACAAACTAGAATCATGCTACAATAAAATAGCCAAGTTTGCTACTAACTCAACTTATAGAACCCGTCACTGTACTGCACTAAAAGAGCTAAAATGGCTTGAGCTACCACAGCTGCTTAACTATCACCAGCTGGGCACAGCCTACACTATTCTCAAATATCCTGAAAAAAAAACCCTCATTATCCAACCTACTTACTGTCTACACTGGAAACCGGTACCTTAGATCTAGTGAAAAATCTCTCCTCTCTATCACCAAGGCTAACAATAATGCAGGGAAAGTGCTCTACTCCCAAACCGTTGCCAGACATTGGAACTCTCTTCCCCTATCCATGTCCACTGCCTCCTCCACATCCATATTCAAAAACTCCTTCAAATCGCATCTTCTTAGTACCTGGTTATGCCCTTGTATCACATAACCCAACCCACACTGCTATTAACTCCCCAAACTCCTCTCTGATCTCATGCTGGATCTCTGATCCCCCTGTAGGCTTGGTCATGTGAAAGGGTACTTTTAACTGTAGAATCTTACTTGATATATTTTTAACTTTAGAATCTTACTTGATATATTTTCTTCTCTTACCAATGTATAACTGACATTGTCTTTTTACCTATGTTCTATATATTCTTTTACCTGGAGGGTTTTATTAATTTTTTGTTATATTACTATGTTCAGCATACCTGATGTAACCTGTTTTGTGTATTATGCTGGATGTACTGTATTTGTATAACTTGATGCCGGAGCTTTTCTCCCCGGGCCTCTGCTGAAAATGGACCTGATCCAGTCAGAATTTCACAGTTAACAAATGTAAAATAAATAAATAAAATAGATAAAAATTAGTTAACCTCAGTGAGCATGGGATTCAGTTCCATATTTTAGTGACATAACTTGAGTACAGGGCATCTCTTTCTGAGTTATTGGACTTATAGATATTAAGAAGAAGTTTGCCTTGTTAAGTTAATCCTCTTAATTGTGCATAATGCAGAATGTTTGCTGTCAGAGGTGGGCATTTTTGTGGATTGAGTACTATATTGTGAGATCATAATTAGCTGAGAGTAGGTGAGGTAATGAGGCAATTCAAACAAGTTTAATTGCTTTAGGGCAATAAAATGGAGTAACCTATCAGGAAGATTTGTTGCAAACCTTGAGACTTTATTCAAACATTGTGTTTTAGTTTAAATGTGAGTGTGGTCTGTAGATTTCTAATGGTTGGAGAGCCACATAGTAGGGATAGTAAGATGAAGGCATATCCGCCCATCCATCCATCCACCATCCCTTTTCCCATTTTTTCACATGGGGTTGGGGTGTCACTTCAACAGTGACATCTAGAGCCAAAATTCAAATGGCAATGTCATGTTTTCTTTTTTTTTTTTTTTTTTTTTTTTTTTTGGAGCTGTCTGTGAGGGGCGTGTTTGATTCTATAAAGTGTCCATAGTTTCTGGTGGTGTAATCTATATGCAAGTTAAATTTCAAGAAGTTATCAATAATGACTCTGAATAGCTTTGTATGCAAGACTATTTCTATTTTTGTGTTGTTTAGGGATGTAATAGTGAAGGCATTCATTTCCAGATTATGTATTTGTGAAGGGAAAGGGGTAACTTTGTTTTCTTTGGATTTAATAGGAGCTCAGAATTATTAAGCCAGGATTCAACAGTGGAAAAATATTGCTGGATTGTATGTTGAAGATGAGACAGAATTTGGACAGAACATAGAAGGGACAGTCATTCACATATTGGATTAAGGAGGCATGTCTGGATGTGGTGTGGAGGTTGTTAATGAAAATATTAAAAAGCATAGGGCCCAGAATAGATCCTTGGAGTCCCCAATAAGAACTAGAAGAAAAGCTGAATGGGTGCTTTGCCATTTGACAGACTGTTGTTGATCTGACAGGTATCTGGTGAAACAATGTAAGGATGGGGTAAGATACAGAATATCAAAAGCTTTTGACAAGTCATACAATAAGGCATAAGCTAGACTACCATTGTTTCTTGCTTAGTTAATGGTGCTGACAAAGTTGAGAAGGGTAATGATAGTACTCTGTCCTAACTGAAAGCCTTGCTAAGTTGGGGTGAGAAGCAGATGGTCAAAGAGTTGTTGGAGAAGATGTATGCGGACACATTTTTCTAGGAAGGAAGACAGTATTGTAATTGGTCTAAAGTTTGAGACATCAGTGCAGTTTTCACCCTTATGCAGTGGGAGAATGTATGTTTTTCCCAAAGGGATGGAGCACGGGACTCATAAATTAATCTCTTTATCAATATGTATACAGACTTGGCTATACCATCTGTGGACAATTTGAGCTACTTTGTGTGAAGGTTATCGGAAGCAGGAGTAGTGGGTTTCAGTATTGTGTATTTTTTTTTAATTTATAGTGTAGGTTGATATGGCAGAGTGGTTGAGAGGTACTTGAGTTACTGGGTGAATTATATGAGTTACATTTTGATACTGTCTCTGATGGGGTGCTATTAGGTGATGAATTATTTTGGTCTTTTTCCAGGGGATAACAAATGCTAAATAGATGACCAGAAAAGCTTTGGATTCCTTTGATGGGTATGCTAGAGTGTGATATAGTGTTTTGTTTTTTGTAAGTTTACAGTAGTATTTTTAGGCCTGGAGGTTTTGCTGTGTTTTATGCTGAGACCATATTTTCCAAGCTTTATCCATAGTGTGCATGAGTTTTTTTGGTTGATTTACTTAGCTGTGGGGCAGGGTTGGTTTTTACTCTTTTTCTTCTAATAAGGACCTATTCATTATGTATACTGATAAACATAGTATCAGATTTTGCAATGTCATCAGCATGTGGTAATGTTTTTAGAAAGGAACAATTACAATTTTGTAATATGGATGTAAGAGTTTTTTGGCTAAAACTTGATAGGTTGGGTACCACTCTGTAGCCACGAGACATAGGTGCATGGGTGTTTAGTCTGTTAACAAATAATGGAAAATGATCACACGTGCTATCTGGTAGGGTCCATGAGGATAAAAAATTAGTAGGGATAGAAGAAAATAATATAAACTCTTTATTGCTCTAAATGTTATATCTTGTTGGAATGATAATGAATTGAGTAAAGCCGTGGAATTTTACAGTAGTTTTGGGGAATTCAGTGGTGAAAGGTTGCCAATCAGTGTTTAGATCACCTAGAATAGCAGTTTTCTGGGAGAAGGTTGTTCATACCCAAGACAAGATCTCCTCAGCTAGGTTGGTATTTTGTCCAGTAGGGAAGTAGAGAGCAATTATGCATAGGTTTTTGTATTTATTAAGTTTGAAGAACGTGTAAGTTTGAAGAACGTTAAAGCATGGAATAATAATAGGGCAGAGTGTCACCTTCGTGGCGCTGGAATAGATAATAGAAATAACAGAATAATAGAAATAGATAATAGAAACACCCCTTTTCTTTATTCTATCACTTCTGCTTATATTATAGCCTGTTGGAAGACTATATTCATCTTTAATGTTTAGCTTTAGCCAAGCTTCAGTGATTGCTAACATACCCTGGAAGTGGTTGTTTATCCAAGCATGGACTTCTGTTAGTTTATTGAGAATGTTGATACTGATATTGGCTAGCTTTAAGACAGTACCGTTAACCAGTATTTTTTTTTAAGATGTACTTTGGCTTGTAGAGACAGTGGCGTTAGCTGGTGTATGCTGGATTGAGAAGTACTGGATGTGCAGTTTGGGCTGGGATCAATATAAACGCATTGAGATTAGCAGAAATGTCACCACATAGGTGTACTTTGCTTTAAAGAAGAATGCTGCAGGAAACATCCTGGTTTCCAATCCAGCTTTCAGTTTAGTTTTGGGTAGGGTGAGTGAGCAATTTAGATATTTAAATCATAAGAGATGATTGTGAGATATATTGTAGGGGTTTGGTGCTATATTGAGAAATGTATTGGCGGTACAATAATTAGGAGGAGTGAGATGAGAAGATAGCAAGTGATGCAGTAACAATGGTATCTGGTCAGGTGTGAGATTACTAAGAACGAAGAGTAGGGAGTCAGGCATTATTAAGAGCACTGGTGTCATTGTAATGTAGGGGTGTCTTAGTATCCTGTACGTTAAGATAAAGACATAGAGTATAGGGGAAGTGGAAAGAGGACAGCAATCAGGCCTGCTCCTGTCAGTTCAGGAAATAAGGGCTTGCTATAGGCAGTAGAGATGGAATAGATAGGTGAGTAAGTGGATGAGAAAGGATGTTCTTAAAACGGAAGACGTGCTCATGGTTAAGTACAGTATAAATGTAAGAAAGTTGTCAGATTACAGTTATTGAGTTAGCTGGTAAAATGGTATTATTGGAGTAGATGAAGATATATGAGTCTAGTGGGAGTGAAAAATGTAAGGTGTGTTACTGTAGGGGGTAGATAGATTAGTTGATAGTTTGCTATTGTTGACTTGTTGATGTTTTCTGTCAGTTGCAAAGCTAAGGGTAATAGTGTGGGTTTAATGTTTATGAGAAAGAAATTGGATTGGGTCAAGTAATGTAAAGTTGGGATCATAGAGAGTATAAATTGTAGAGTAAGAGGGGTTAGTAGGAATTGAGGTAGGGTATCCTAGTGAACCAAAGCAAAGATGATCACAGGAGGGCCAAACCAGACAACACTGGTAAGTTTGGTTTTGAAAAAAAAAAATCTATGTAACACCGAAAACAAACAAAACAAAATCAAAACAGCTAATACAGTGTAGAGCAATGCAAGATATATAGAGAGCTGATAAAGAAGATAGAAGAGAGATAAATGTATAGATGTTACAAGGTAAAAGAGCAAAGAAGTTTATTTCTACTTGGCAAGGACTTCACAACAGTAAAACTCTTCAGTATGAGAGATCCTTATGTAGACACTCACATGGATAATGCTGGTGCCTGAATCCACAATGTCTATGGGCTTGCCAAATGTTGTTTACTGGGCGAAGAGATCCAAGTGGACTGTGTGTAGTTCAACACTGCCGCAGTAGTATAAGCAAAGCTGCTATTTAAAATCTATATAAATACATTATATTGGCAAATGTATTGAATGCAAGTAGCATAAAGCTGGAGTGGATGCAATGATACCATAGATTAAAGATGTAAAAATGAAGGTAATGGCAAATATCACCTTCTCACAATACCTGTCCACTAGCATGAAGTAGAAAACAATAATGCTGGGGAGGAACTATGGCCTTTCCTTGGTTATCCAGCTAAAACCACAAAGGTTATAAGGTGGAGACCAGCTTTACAACAGGAAACATAAGTTATTCCTACCAAATCTAGGCGTCTATAGCAGTATTACATCTTTCATCTAATGGGTGATTACACCTAGCTGTAGTAATAACTAACATGGAGAGGTTGTGTTCCACCTAAATGAAAAACAGAGAATGGCAGCAGAAGCTATTTTAACAATAAATTAAGAAACACATGAGATATGTAGCAGGCAAGAAGAAACACTGAGAAAATAACACAGATATCTCACTACAGCAGTATCGAATTGTTATATATATATAGAGAGAGCAGATACAATTATACGAACAACTATTTGTGTGACAAGAGTACCAGACAATCATCATATGAATGCTGCAAAGCTAAAAAGATAAAGAGATAGTGCTTAAGTCTAGCAAAGCATCAGTAATATAACAGAACAAAATACATAAATGAAATCACGAGAGTAGAAAAGATCACAGCATAAGCACAATATACCTTAGCAGGTGATATTTTCAGCACACTAGGTACCATGAGTTGTTTCTAAGTGCAGTCGCTTTATAGCACTGCATGCGTAACATTGCTACTAACTCATTACAGCCTAGTGACACCTCCTGTAGTTACATCCTACTAACTCCTGTAGTAATATAATATTTTCTGTTCATATTCACATAATATTTCTAAAACCACAATGTATACAAATCATTGAAAGATTTCACCTTAAACGTTACATGATAGGTGATACACCTGAACTAATACTTGGCCCCTGTCTGCTGCAGGTAGAGTGATATTAATTGTTGTTCATATAATATGTATTTATATTATCATAAATGTTCCATTTCTATAAGTATTAGTAAAAACTACAAGAAAAATCTAGCCAAGCTAAATTTTACACTGTGTGAGTCTTTAAAACCTCTTGTATTAGAGGTAACATGGGATATATTAAAATGACCCCTTAAGGACATTAGGTGTTTCAGCTAAATGGCAGTTCTGAAAGCCCATGACTTTTTTCCTTTTTAAGTCTGTTAGGGACAAACTCAAGCCAATAAAGCCAAACCCAACAAGCTGTGTCTTGGCTTGAATCAGAACCAGACTGAAGTGAGACAGACAATATTACAACTAAAGTTTTTAGCAAGTCATGGGAAGAGTCGGATGCTGAGGAGTAGAAAAAAAAGGCAGGCATGGGTTTTCTTGTCTGAACTAGGAGAAGAAGACAGAGATAACGATGGACATATTACAAAAGGGCCTCACTGAGACAGATACCTGGTGTCAAAGCCATGGCCTGAAGCTCAATGCTAAAAAGTGTATTGTCATCCCCTTTGGTAAAAACTCTGTACCCATGAACTACCACATAGGTGGTAGTCTACTTAACACCGAAAATGTGATAAGAGACCTTGGGACACAGGTGGACAGTAGTCTCTCATTTGATAATCACATTGCCACAGTGGTCAGGAAATCCTTCTATGTGGGACACCTCATCACAAAAGGTTTCTCATCCAGAAAAAAAGAGGTCATTGTTCCCCTATACTCATCACTCATTAGACCCATTATAGAGTACAATGCCCCTTTTGGTATGTACCTCATAAGACATCTACAACAACTGGAAAGGCCACAGAAATACCTCACAAAGAGGATTACTGGCCTCAAACAGATGCCCTATGCAGACCGTCTCAAAAAACTCCAGCTTTACTCCGTCACATATCGCCTACTCAGAGGCGATCTCTGCCTAATATACAAAGCTATACCAAGCCCAGAGCTGTTGGACATGCTCCACTTAAAGAAAACCCAGTCCATCTGAGCTACACTCTCTAGGGACCTAAACCTTGTCACCACAATAAACAGAACATGCTGGAGGGATAGATTCCTGTCCCAGAAACTTCCCATACTCTGGAACAGACTACCTATCTATGTCAAACAGAGCTCCTCATTAGCACTCTTCAAAAAAAATCTTGATGATTGGATGGGAAATAGGAAATTCACCCCAGGGATCACTTCTGTGGCTCTGCTCGACAGGGGCACAGGAAAATAATTTTCTTGGGTGGCGAAAGCCAGGGTACCTTTTTGGCTAGGCTTATATAGGGATTCTGATGAGGTCTCCGACTGGAGACGAAAGCGCTTAATCCTAGGCTCTGGACTATTGTTTGTACTTTGGATCGTTTTGTGCAATAAACTGTTTTGGTGTATTCCTGGCTGCATTTGATTGAACTACAGAAGACATCCTTTATTGTTGACTGGGAGTACAATCTATTTGATGTTTTGTGACAAAGTGTTTTGGTTACAAGTTTCGTAGGCTTATATAGGCCCTAGGGCCAATAACCTAGTACCTACCTATGAACCTATTAACCTATGAGATAAAATTATTCAAAAGTCCAAGCTGTCAGTCTGGGGGTGGGGGGAATCATTAAATATCTCAGGAAAAAGTGGATGTAGAAGAAAAGTCAGCATGAACTGACAACGGAAAATTCATAACAGATAAAACACGTGGAGGGTTTCCAGTTTGCTGTGGTATATCAGCATGCAGTATCCATCAGGGGCAAAAATGCAAGATACATACTGGAAAATATAGTCAATAATCACAAAAGAATTCTGTATAGTTCTCAATGAAAAGCTCTCTAGAGAATTGAATGTGAAGGGAAGATGACTGGTGAATTATACTGATTAAGCGTAACACTTTTTATGAATTATCCAAAAACACCAAGGAAAGGGTGCCACAGAAACAGGAACCAATAAAACCACAACAGGCACCCAAAGAGGCAGAAGATAATAATAAAACACGAGCCTATAGGTGTAAGCAGCAGCAGGTTTAATCACATAAACGCCACACAATACAAAGCGTTTTCGTCCACCAGACTTCCTCAGATGTAAAATGAAAGAATGAAGACTGTGCCTGCTTATATACCCCTCCCAATCTAATTAGTAGTTAAAACAATTGTTTAATTGACACCAATTAAATCCTGTAACTAAAATATTCATGACAACCTTTTCCACAAATACAGATGAAAGTAGATAAAAACATGCACATTTTTTAAAAGAACTTTAAAATAAATATATAAATACTAAAACCATCACAATGTGTTGGACAGATAAATAAACTTGAATCAAAAACCAACAAAAAGAAACATTATATATACTTATTTTATAGTTTTGCAGATCTCATTTTTAAAATAGGGGCAATGGATATGTATTCATTCAGCCCTGGGAATCTATTGGCTTCCAATAACAACTGCCAAAATATTTCTCTCACCTCTATCCTATTTTCCCACGGGCCCCCCCCCCTCACATCACATTGCACCTTCTCTACAACAAAGAAGCCCCATTTTGCTTGGGGACATGTCAGTGTATGCTTAAACAAGGTATTTTAATATCTTCGACTCTAATAGCATATAAATGCTCATAAATCCTCCTTTTGAGTTTATGAGTAGTTTTTCCAATGTAAAATGCACCACAGGTTTTACATAGGGCCAAATAAATCAAGCCTTCACTATTACAGTTGGAAAAACTACTACTCTGAATCTGATGGTCTCTTGACAGGATGTATACAGAATCCTGTCTAAGTATATATGGGCATTGGGCACATGCCCCACATTTGTAGGTTCCCAATTTCTTACATGAAACAATAGAACCATTATACTCCAGCAAATCCTTGAGGTTCCTGCCTTTTTATATGTAAATCCTAGGGTGTTGGTAAACAAAACATCCAACTCTGAATAACACTTAAACCTGCTCCAGTGTTGAGTAATAATGTTTTTAACCCTAGAGGTATTCTGATTATAAAACATGACATAGTTACCCCCAAGGTTTCTTGATTTCATCCCTGGTAACGTCACCCCTGGTAGTTGTGTGGTACTCTGCACATTTATTGGTACTATCACACTGGTATCTCCTGTTCCCAAAATAGGGGCAAATCTATCCTTTCTCCCATTCTTTACTTCCCCCAAAACCTCATCAATTAAATAGTTAGGATACTTCCTATATATAAACATTTCTTTGACTCTCTGACTTTCGTCTTCGAAGTCCGAGTCCAAAGAGGTCATCCTACAACTATGGACAAATTGTCCCTTGATAATACTTCTCTTCTGTTTAAATGGATGGGAACTAGTGAAATATAGGTATGAGTTAGAAAAGGTTTCCTTTCTATATATATATATATATATTAGATGTAAACTGCTGCCCTAGGATGCCTTTTTTAATAGTGACGTCCAGAAAGTTCATATAGTCATGTGTAATATGGGAAGTAAATTTCAAAAAATGAGTGGTATGGTTTAGATAGTCTATGAATTCTGTTAACTTTTCCATACTACCTTTCCAAAAAATGCAAATATCATCCAGGTAACGTTTGTAATATACCCAATATTGTGCATATTCAGACTGGAACACAAACTTCTCTTCCCAAACCATGAGCACAATGTTGGCATAAGTATGGGCACAACTTGCCCCCATGGCCACTCCCTGGATCTGTTTAAACAACTCACCCTCAAAAAATATAAAGTTGTGTTTCAATACCAAATCCATCAACTCTGTATAAACCAGAAAAGTATTGTGGTCAAGTTTTCCATGTTGGTGAATAGCATCCTGGAACCATTCTGACCCTGTAGAATGTGGAATTACATTAAATAAATCCTGAATATCAAGGGTTACAAATATTAAGGAATCTGAATACATGTTACTATTAATGCTTCTCAAAAATTCCCAGGAGTCCTTAAGTATACCATTGGCCCTAACCCAAATATCTTTTAATTTTATATCCAAAAATTTGGCCAACAGATGGGTTTTAGAGCCACTGGCTGCCACAATGGGTCTCAGGGGTGGATCCTCCACACTTTTATGTACCTTGGGTATCCCGAAAATAGCAGGGATATGGGGTCTGTCCACACTGAGATACTTAAAAGTGTCCTGGTTTATAAAATTGTCATTCAGCATGGCCTGTAAAACCAAATCAATCTTACGGTATGCTAAGTTAATCTCATTCTTGGATACCCTAACACACCTATTGGTATCATTAAGCATATCCATCATCTTACTGGAATACAAAATACTGTCCATGAAGACCACCCCTCCACCTTAATCGGGTTGCATCACCCTCAGGTATCTATTTTCTTGAATGGATTTGAGAAGTACCTTTTCTTCTCTAGTCATGTTAAATTTACCATGCCATCCACCCCTATAAACATTCCTGATTTCTTCTTCGACCTCCCTTTCAAAATTGTTTAGCTGGGGGTGTATAGGGGGATTATAGTTACTAGGTCTTCTAATACCACTATTAGTACCACCATCCTGTTGCCCCTGAAACATAATATCTAAATTCTTTTTCCATAGAAAAATCCTCAAGTCTATTAAGCTGTCCACTAAATTACCCCCTGTAGAGGGGATGAATTTAAAACCTTTTGAAAATAAAAGAAAATGTTTCCTGTCAATCTCCTCACTACTGTAATTGTAAATTTTAAAGTCATGTAGGGTGTGACATGGTCCATCCACAGTAATATTCCCTGTACTCCATTGGTCCAACATGTTGGCTAGTCCCCCTTTCTGGCTACCACTCTTATTTATCTTGTGCCGTTTGGGCGACCCCTGTAAAAATACCGCACAGGGGATTTGTGCCTTAACCTATCTGATCTCCTAAGTTCAGGGAATTCAGTATGGTTTGAATCCTGATGTTCCCCCATCCCTGAATCACTGTACATCACTCTATGATCCATAGAGTCCCAGGCATTGTGTCCCCCTGGTGGAAAAGAAGAGGAATAAGTACTGTGTTGTGGTCCAGATTTATCAAAAAAAATATTTTTTCCACCAAATTTGTCATTCTTAGGGTACGGGTATGCTTCTTTCTGTCTGTAATCCCTCAAATCCCTATCTATTTTGCCACACTTCCTTTTAAAAATAACATGACATTTTTCTTCCACCTGTTGCTTAATAATAAAATATTTTCTCTTCTCATTTTCAACAGAAAACATAAGCTCATTGGTCACTACTTCATTAATGATAAGATCATTGGTCACTATTTCATTAATGATAAGATCATTGGTCACTACTTCATTAATGATAAGATCATTGGTCACTACTTCATTAATGTACTTCATTAATGATAAGATCATTGGTCACCACTTCATTAATGTATTCTATCTCCTGATATACTTGCCCCATTGCCCCATAATCCTTTCATTTTCTTTAATCAGGGCTTCCATGACTTCAAAACCACTACGGTCAAAAATACTCAACAATTCTTCGTGAAAGGGGGAGCCTTCCACTACATTGTTCGGAAACTTATAAAAACGCAATCCTTTGGGTACTATACCCCTTTTAATACAATCATGCAAGTAACAATTGTCAATACCCAGAGTTTTATGTTTGTAAATTAAATCAGTGAGTTTTTTAATATTGGCTCTGTAAGACACTTCACTGTCTTTCTCAGCATCCCGGTCATTAAATATAAAGTTATTATCAGTACCTTGGTGACTGGAAAAAGACTTGTAACTAACAAGCCATGAAGCCAAAGAGGAAGAGTCCGTCCACTCGTGCACTCCATTGTCACCATTAGCCGTATTATCAGTCATTTCCACAGGAGCATGTCCCTGAACACCACGTTCCCTTAAAAGGGAGGACTGTCCATTCGGACCTTGGTTCTGGGAATTCAATGCCAAATGATTGTAACAAAATTTAGTTGCAGCTCCCTTCTGTAATGCAGCCTCACCTCTAGTGCCCCTCGACGGCAAACTGGAAGAAGTTGCAGTTACTTCCTCTACAGGCACATCAGCCTGTCTGCGATCCAAATCAGCTTCCTGATTGCATGCAGGAGTGGAAATGCAATCCTTCCTGTGGGTAGGCCTCATAGGGTTGATATCAAAAGAATTGTCTTTCCCTCACTGAGAGTTACCAGTCATAAGCGAAATCAATTGGGTAAGCTGCCCCTCCACACGAGACAGGCACGAATCCAGGTCAGTACCTTGAACTGCTTCCCCATCCTGGAAGCTAGCCTCTGCCTCAGATACCTCCATGTAAAAAGTAATCCAAAAACCTCCAAGGAAAGGGTGCCACAGAACCAGGAACCAATAAAACCACAACAGGCACCCAAAGAGGCAGAAGGTAATAATAAAACACGAGCCTGTAGGTTCTGTAGGTGAACTGACAATGGAAAATTCATAACAGATAAAACATGTGGAGGGTTTCCAGTTTGCTGTGGTATATCAGCATGCAGTATCCATCAGGGGCAAAAATGCAAGATACATACTGGAAAATATAGTCAATAATCACAAAAGAATTCTGTATAGTTCTCAATGAAAAGCTCTCTAGAGAATTGAATGTGAAGGGAAGATGATTGGTGAATTATACTAATTAAGCGTAACACTTTTTATGAATTATGGTACATTTTATTAATGAAGCTGGAACATCCTGTTAATTAACCTTCTGTTTAACAAAGTACTGTATTGATATCTTTTTATTTATTTTTCAAAATGTTACAATTTCTAATTCATTAGCAAACAGCTGTTTATGGAGAAAAGATCTGTAACCTGGGTAGTCTCAAAACTGTAGTGTTTGGCAACTGTAATGTCTATGTATGGGGTGAAAATTAGTGTTTGGAGATTGTATTTGTGTGTCTATGTATGGGGTGAAAACATTTGAAAGTACAACAGTGATGGTGTAATGTAAAATACATTTTCTTACAGAACTGAGAGTGCTACTTATATAATCAGATGTGCTTGTAAAATGTTACTTTGGAGAAACAAAGAAAGATCAAGCACATAATATAACAATATCTCAGGGACATAAAGCACAACAGAGAAACTAGTGCTTTGGTTATCTATACCAATCCATTACTTAAGAAACTGTAAAATATGTACTGTAAGGGGTCATTAAATGTATTAAACATCAATGCAGTGTATCCTGAATAATTCAAGAGGGAATTAAACTGAAATAAGTTCTTGACATGATTAGTTATTCTTATGGTTTTGTATATAAGGAGTACTTTACAGTTTAGTTTCAACTCCTTTGAAGATGCAGTGGCTGAATAATTGGAGTGCCTACAAAGAAAATGGAAGAAACACCTGAGAAAGGTGACTGCATCTGAAATCTCTTTTGGTTTGTTGTTCTATAGAATTAATAGCAATTTTGGCTTAGCCATGATATTAAGTAAGAAAGAGCCTGTGAAGATGGACTACATAAAGTGTGGCAATGTACTCAACACAGTACTGCACAATGTGCTAGTAAACAGACCAGAAGGACTTTGCGTGAATCGTAGGATGAGTGATACACTGGCGAGATAATGGGATTGACAGGGTCGTATAAGTCGTGTCCACTAAGGTGTACGGATGGTGACAAGTGCACCACTAGTGGATTATAATATTCTTATATTTGACTGCATTCCTGACCACATTGTAGCTGACTTATGTTCACAAAATAGTCCAGGCAACTGAGTATCTCCCTAGGGTGAGATGGAGGAGTTATGTACCAAGTTTTAACTAATGTTTGGGATAGTGTCTAGTAGAATCACATACCTGAGTAAGAAGAATGCATTTGCCTTTGCAGTGATGTACTCAAGACACAGTTATTCAAAAGGGCTGATACAAATGTGTAAAATTGATGCAGTGAAATTTAACAGGATTGGAGGAATGTTCTATGAAAAAAATCTCTTTAATTGAATACCAACACAAAATGTATTAAATAACACAAAATAATCCATCTGAGAAACCAAACCCAGTAAAAATATATAAGACCAAGAGAAAATTTAAGCAGCGTTACAATAGAGAGGATATTGGAAGCTCTCATATCAGAGGGCCTAAAGTAAGAAAGCAATGACAAAGAGCAATAATTAAGACTAGCAAGATGATGTGAAACATCATTGGTAAAAAAGAAATTCCTCCCCAGTATATAAAGGCAAATGGGGAGACCCCTATTGTTCATAATTATTGCAACTTCAATTTTGTTTGACTACAGGATATACGTAGTTCACAGGAGGGCAACACAAGACAATGCAAACAGAAAGCATTAGAAGCTAACATGGAGTCTTCAAGGAAAGAAACAGCACAGTTATTTTGGTCCAGTCCCTTAGGGCTCAACTTAATTCTGCTGGGGAGGAAGATGAAGGGTCAGAAGATTCCTGACAAAACCGCTGAAGCAAGATTTTAATGTACAGACTTGATAAAAACTACCCTCCTCTTTTTAGTTCTGAAGTAAGAGAATGTTTGACAAATATGTTGTCACCCAAGTGATATTTGTCTTTGTCCAGGTACCTACTTGGATCAAGCCTTTCTGCTGAGGGTTGCAATGCCTAGATGCTAATACATCAAAGCACAGTTCTTTACGTTTTGCTAGCAAGCCTTAAGTTATATTAAAAAATTTTCCTTTCTCTGCAAAACTTTTAAAAATGAACACTATTATCAGCATCATGTGCTGCCATCAGAAATTAAGTACTTATGAAATACATGTTTTGCCATCATGCTGTTGTTGATACATGGTATTTGCTCAAGCTGTTAATTGTCATGTTTGAACAGTCACACAGGTACCTGAAAGCATCCTTCAGTAAGAAAGAATTTAAGATCAAAAACTTACTCATTCTCCTCATGAGAAGGGAATCATTCCTGCATCATCGACATTCTGAAGGACACCAGCGAATCCATGGTGGATTATTAAGGATTGTGGGCAGCAGACCCCTTCAGCTAGTAGTGAAGCCAAAGTGGAAATGATACCTAGATCATTGTGCAACCACTGCATACCTGCTGTTAAAATTAGACAGGAAGTAAGCAAAAAAAAACTCTTACCCCACAATATTTTACCAAATGTTGTCCATACCGTTACCTAATAAAGGGAACAAATGCAACAAAGATATACAGCAGAGGCACAACCATCTGAGATCAAAGAGGAGGTGACAAAAAATGAAAAATATCTAAATCTACTATTCTTTTTTTTTTCGACACAACATGGGGGTTACTTTTTTTTCTGCTTACTTTTTGAATAGTTCAGTAATGTTGCACTGGGTAGCTTTCAGAGTACAGTGATTTGGAAACCATGGCTTGGCTCATCTGCCTATAGTTACAAAGATAGGTGGCTGCATTAATATGTTCAGAAGAGGTACACAAGGAAATTGCAGCAGTTATGTCTGTTACCCGGTATGTGAATGCAATACAGACTATTAATTGAGCAATGTTATTTGTTTACTTTGAGTTTGGAGTAGCAAAGACATTTGTAATGCCTGGATTGCTACTACTGAAAAATAATTTTCCTAAAAGTTGTAGAGATCTTGGAGTAAGCCATAATTAGTAGTGGAAGTATAGGGTTATAGCTTCTATGTGGATATATGGTGTCTCTGTCCCCATATAAAACAAATTATTGTGCATTTTATTAAAAGTATTGTTATTTACTTATTTATTTGACATTTGATAATTGGGACAATATGACTTGGTCACAATACTTATTTTCAGCAGAGGCTCAGGAAGAAAAGCTCCACAATTTTTTGTATTCATAGGAAAATTACAAGACCCACAAGCAAAATATTTTACATAAGTTTACAGAGAGTACATTTTAACTATATCTGAGATAACACTTCACACAAAAAGAATATATTTAATATTGTCTTTGATAAAGGAATGTCAAACAGAACAAACAGTTATGCTTCAAAGACTCTTACAGAGATATTCGGCTCTATTTTTGACAAATGTTGACCTTTTCCTTTAGCCGATAACTATTCTGTAGAACTTCACCAAAATTATATGTATGCTGTCATTCAGATATCCTTTATCCTTTTCTTGTTCTTGCTTCCTGCCTGCCACTTGTGTTTTTATGACTATATACAATAAATACTAATTGCCCATGGGATGATATATTTTCTCAGTTACCAAGGTAAAGGTATTATATATTCCAGTATATGTCTTTAAATAGGCCTTTAACTGTTCTCTTAACGTAATAGGTTTTGATATTGCCTCCAGATTTGAAGACCAGATTGCTGTACAGTGCATGTCCTCATATCTGCAACATATACGTGTATCTGCTTTCAGGAAATTAAGTCTTCTAACCTTTCTATCCAGGACAATAATTACAGTATGTTATAATCTTCATTCTGCCTGTTCAAGCAAAGTCTCCTTGCTTGTGCCAGCAATGGAACTGTAAAAAGGACAGTCCTTCCTAAATTCATCTTCTCTCTTTTTGCCTCACTTGCATAACAGCCAGTTGAACATTTGTTTTCCATCTGCAAAGAAATACAATTTCTTTTCCATTTCCACTGTAGTATCACTTATATTAGAAGCTAACAATATCAGTAAAGCATGTTCCTCCCAGTCATACTAGTCAGTCTGATAGCTTTCTAATATTTTTGAAAGTCTTATGCAAGCCATATGCAAAATTATCCTAATTACCTTTGTTATCTAGTAATTTCATCATATTCCAAATGTACTCAGCCTAAATCAGGAGACAGAACTGGCAGATAATATGAAGTATTCTGAGGTTTATAAAACATGACACATAATTATATTAGGTGAGGGTTGTGTAACTATATGGAGGCATAAGAGTGAAATCACCACAGTCATGCCCAAATGAACTTTATTTTATCTGGCTGCAGCAAGGTCAGCTATATCTTCTTGTTGCCACATACGTAAAATAACACAATAATGGTGGCTATGCCTAGAAGAAATAAGCAAATTAAAAGTTAATAACAGTAGCAAAATTGCATTTATATCTAGGTATTGCAATCAGTTGTGCATTAAGCTTTCCGTGGACTAGAAGAAAAAAATAATTCATTTCAAAGATTTTCTTGCAGGGTTCAAGCTAAGGGCAATGCTGATCAGTCTCATTACAGAAAAAAATGAAAGGAAAGTGTAGTTTAATATTAAACCAATGTGTGTAGAGCTATGCAAAGAAACAAAACCACAAGAGCTTGGCTACCCCATCCAGACCTATGGAAAATCAGATAAATATACATTTAATTAATTTTATCTTACACTACTCAGCTGTGCTATTTAGAATGCTAGAGGATTACTTCGGACTATACATTTTGTGTTTTATTAATATACTTTTTTGCAAATATAATAAATCATAACTCACATGCCTTTACAAACATCTGTGTTTCTTTTGTAAGATTTTAGTTAAACATTTTGACTTTATGTTTGATCGTGTTTGCAGCACCCTATGAATTTTTTCCTGTGTCTCATTTTAAATGCACAGGAGCACATGATTGCTAAAAGTGGGGAAAGATGATTATTCATTTGTGTGAAAATATTTGGTCTAAACACAGTATGTGTGAAAAAAAACATTAACACGTCAATGACAGGGAAAATTGTTGAATTTGTGAGCTTGTGATGACATTAATGTCAAGCACTTCTGTCTACACACTAGTGAATGACATCAATTTGGGTTTAAGGGTGCTCTCTTCCAGGACAGAAGCCATGTTGGTCTCGAGATAATAATGTGTATGTTTGGAGGTAGTGGTAGCTTGAGAGTATGCGAGTTTTTGTGATATTTGTCTTAGTGTTGTTAGGATAAGGGTATGCCTGAAATAATTAGCAGAGGCTTCTTTAGGCAGACATTATGTTCTGGGTTAAGCAGTAGCTGTAAGGAAATTAAGAGATAATGGCAACTTGTTTCCATGGATGTAATAGCCAAGGATGTAAGCTGTCTAAATCTGTGGGGGGCATAAGTGAGTATTTTATGCAATAACTCTTTTTGCATCTTTTGTTTTACTAAGTTTGAAGAAGATAGCAGGACTGAAATGGAATACCACAATCATTTGGAAGGATTGTGCAAGCAGTCTAAATGGAGTTGTGACAATGTTTTCAGGAAGTCTGATGCTGAGAGACTTCCTGTGGAGGTTGGTGTGGAATGGCCTACAAAAAACTTTTAAATGTAGTAGGAACTGTCACTTGATTAACTAAGTACAAAATTGTTTTTAGTTGTTTATCAGAGATTAGAAATATATGAGCATTTTGTAGGTACATCTTTGTTCTTTCTAGTGGCATTTTTTGACCAGGTTTCTAAGTACTGTAAACTTTTGTTTGTTTCTCAATGAGGGCAGTGTTTTCAATGGAGGCTGCACCTTGTCTCTGAGTCTGGATAATGTGATTCTTTGATAACCTAGTGATCCTATTTGATCTTGAAGAGTTGTATTACTTTGAGAAAGTGTTATTTTGGAAATACTGGAGAAGGTTTTGAAACATGTTCTTTTAGAATAGGATCCCTTCTCTTAGCGATGAAACATCTGTGTGCTTTAGGACGTTTGGGATGAAATTTGACTAATTTGGCCATTTGGGGAATAATTTTTTGAGATGGTACGAAGGTAGAAAGGGATGAAGCAGTAACCACTAATGGAGGGAGGGGGAGCAATGTAGACTGTGATAAAAAAAGTCAAGCAGCAAGTTATTGCAGGTAGTATAAGTTAATACAATGGGTTCCAGTAGTAGATTGGTGAGTCTAACGATTGGCAAGTAGTCTGAAATGGTAAATAAGAATATTGTTGATGTTTCTGAGAATTATAGCATTGTCAGAAGGTTTGCTGTCAGTAGAATTTCATTTTTTAGGGGTTGTAATATTTTGCATTCACTTGAAAGAGGTAAGTAAGTGAGGGCAAGAAGTACATTTAAGGATCTGCTGAAGTGACATTTGATTTTAACCAGTTCAGATCATTGCAGTTTATAAGATATAAATGTTTAATTTATATATTTTTTATTTTATAATAACATTTTATCATTTATAATTTTTACAATTTTAATTTTTTTCATAAATGTTTTTCCTATCAAGGTCACTTTTATGTTGTTCACAATGAGTATAAAAGCCCCTGATCCCTGTCTTTTCTCTGATCTGATACTGAAGTTATAAATGTAACCCCACTACTTATCAATCATTATCCGCTCTTGGCCAATTGATCCATTTGTTCTACCATCAATTGGATTGGCTGCAAGGAACAATCATGTAAGTAGCCTGTCAGGGGTGGTTTGAGATTTTTCATCTTTCTCCTTACCTCCCTTGCATTCACTCAGCAACACTTGTGGGTAGGGTGTGCAATGTCTGTCAATGTTGCTCTCACCTCACACCCACAAAGGGTGATATCTTCCATACTGCTCAACTATTCAAAGGAAGCAATGTGTGCTTATTTCCCAATTCTCTTACAAGGAAATCAGTTTATGTGCAGTGCCCTGAATGTGCACTTCATTTCTTCCCGGCATGGATAGATGCCTGCACCATCAAGCACAAGAACCTGGGCCACCTGAGCCATAGTTCTGGCTGTAACCCTCTGTGATAGTGCACATGATGAATAAGGTTTGGAACTTCCTCTTTGGCACAGGGAACTGTAGTGTGAACAGCAACTGAATTGTGAACTGGCAGAAAAGAATCTAGCTGCTCTGCTTTATTTTCAATGCTTCCAGTGTTTACTACAGCCTTTTAAGGGTGACTTTAAATGGGGAGTGTAGTGGGATGAAGGTTTCATTTGGGAGGTGCAAGGCCTTCCGTAATATCAAGATAACATCTGAAAAGTAATATGTCTTATAGTTAATCTAAAAAACTATGGTTTGGAGGTATTAGGGATTCATTTTTAAGTGTTTTGTATGGGAGGGAGCAGGTTATCTTTTGATGTGCAGCTGGGGTAGAGGATCTTTAGAAATGGGTACTTTTGGAGTGAGAGGTATGGGATTTATAAGAAGGTCTGAACATGTTTCCAATGTATGTTTCAAAGAGGTGTGCTGGAGAGGACAGGTACAGGATGTTGATGACTTTAGTTTTGGTTAAGATAAGACGAGGAAGAGTGAAAGAAAAAGTTGGTTTAGATGTTAGAAAATCATTCTGAAAGAAGATTGTATACAGTAAGCCACTCAGTGTTTTATTGAAAGGGAGGGGGATGTATTTTAGTTATTGGTAAAAAGTGTTGGGGTTATGGAATAGGAGAAATGAAGATGAATAGACATTTGAATAATCAAATAAGAATGTTTTGCATTCACCCTATGTTTTTTGTACAATGGATGATAGTACAATGCTTACTTAATTAGTATAGTCGAACCGGTGGTAAGAGTTGATTTTATTAATTTAGGAAGTGGTAAGATAATGTTTGTTGGAAATTTGGGGAAATTACTGAGAGTGCAACTGTGGAGAAGTGAAACAGGAATTTATTGGATATTTGGATGCAGCCTAAGTGGGATACTTTGTCTACAATAGGCTGATGGAACTAAAAGGTAGTACAGACTGGAGAGAAAATTTGAGTTTACGATTATGTAGTAGAGGACAGGTTTACTTAATACATTTGAAGATTTTCCTTAACATGGAAGGGTCCGATGAAGGGAAATTGTGTGGGTTATGTGTGTCAGTTTTTTAAGTGAAGTGTAGGGCAGTTGAAAAATTGGGGTGGGAGGGGAGTAAAGTAGAAAGACTTCATGCTTCTGTGTCAGCATGAGTCAGTTAGTATCCGTATATATAGGGAGACATCACAAAAGATCAATATTGGTGATACAGATTAACGTTTGTCTCTAAATGGTATTAAAATATTGCCTAGTATCTGAATGCATAAAAATGTTTTGAAAAAGTTTAGAGAGTAGAATCTGATTCTTGCTGCCAATGCACAGACAGTAACACTTTTAGTTTTATTCACAGCAGCTCAAGTGTGTGTGTGTGACTCAGAGGCTCAAAAAAGACATATAACAAGAACAGTATGCTTTGAGCAACTACAGAAAATGCAGTTAGCCTTAATCACTGTGGCCTGCATATACAGGGTGAATCAAAGAACTATACCAAGGCTCAGTAGCTTATTGTATAACTACAGAATGGATGCAGATAAAACAATAAAAATATATTACATTTCAGCTGTCAATTTATTTGGAACAAGTGCAGTTAATCCAGTAATCATAATGAAGTTAATAAGGAGAGGAAAATAAATGAATATGTGAAAATGATGTCCTGTGATGCATGAACTATTATCCAGAGTCTAGTTCTTTATCATGTTCACACTATCATAGAAACAAAATGTACATGCATGTATTTTTACTACAGGAAATACCAAGCAAGGTGGAGCACAGACCCATTTGTTTTGCAGTTATACAAGGAAAGCTCAGTTTTAACACCATTTATTGAGATAAAAGCATCAAAAGGACTTGAGTGATTAATTACCTGCAAATTATATCATTTCGTACCTCCAGGTTGCCTGCCAAACAAACCAGAATATTCTGTCAACAGAACATTACTAAACCTTAGAAATCCTTGTAAAACAATCTGTATTATGATAAAATGTAGAAACTTAGAATGACCCAAAGTAACTGATAAGCAGGAACCAGAAACAGATTACCTGACAATGACTTTGAATGTCTGTCAGGAAAAACACCTGGCAGGTGTGATGTTTGAATCAGATTCCTAAATACACTGTCCTTTTCTAAAAATACTTTAAGGGGAAATACTTTCTTAGCCTGGCTCATTAAAATAATTACAACATTCCCTTATTTATGCATGTTTTTTGTACAAATTCTGAGAATGATTTAGAACCACTGGCACAATACATTGAATCATAAATGATTGAGACTAATGTCCAGGTGTCACTGAATTTTGATTATTGAAAATGTCAAATTTTGTCCATGGTCTGTCAAAATCTAATGATTTTCTCTCTTTTTTTTTACTTGACCTGTTGACTAGGCATTTGCCAGTGTGCCCTAGAGTCACTGTTGAGATGTCTGTTACTAACAGGAACAAACAACTTTTTCTGATATTTTTCTCTCAGACACTGTAACAGGCAGTGAGTTGATAACAGTATGCTTAGCAGAAAACCAACCCTCCACTTGTCACCAGGGGAATTATAGCTAGAGTATGAAGCTGAGTTATAACTAAGCTATGTAAGGAAAGTAAACTGGGAATTAGCATACAGAAAAACATGAATGTAATATGGTATGGTGTGAGCACCAGGACTTGCCTAAGTTTTGCTAAAGAAGTGATATAAGCTGGAGCATACATTACTGTTACTCTGTGGTTAAGAACATAGAGAAATAGGCATGGGTCATTTAATGAAAGACATGCACCATTTTGCAACTTACACGCTTTTCTCTGAAGTGAAATCAAATTATGATATAACACATTTAAGTTTCAAAAGTAATTATTATATGACTCAAAATAATGGTTTACTATATGACTAGGATGCACCATGAGTCAAGTAAATTATGTAGGGGCATGACAGCAAAATATTCAAAACTGCATAGCACAGCTTGACGCCATATGTCTCAAGTGTACCTTATTATGAGGAATGTACTTTATTCGGGGTCTTAAAAAGATCATGCTCTTCAAAGTTCCACATTGAAAGGCCTGTCACACATTCAGTGTTAAAAATGTTTTAACTAATATCCATGGTAAATAAAACTGAATCATGTTACTTCATTAAAAGATCTTTTTTTTAAGTAAAACCAGTATATTTTAACCATCCTATGACCTTCCCAGTTGAAGTTGTTAGTAAGCCATTTTATGTGTTCCACATTTTGCCCATTTGTTCCACAGTATGAAGGCTGGTATTCCTCATTTTGGAAATGGAAGGTTGAGAGGTATGCTTAGTACACACAAGATGTTTCTCACTTAACAAACCACAAGTCTTTACAGAGAAATTAGCATCTTTAATGCAAGTACAAATTATACTTAAAAACACATTTTACATACTATTAGTACATTGTTTTATTTTCAGTAGATCACATATGTGTACCACTCGCAAGCATTTTCAACTGTCAGGAATTTCCCAGAATGACCAGATTTTTCCATCATACTTTTGGTCTCTTCCTAATAGAAGTTGTCGTTTTGTGTCAAGTCATTGATGATTGATGTCACTAAATAATGACAGACATTTGAGTTTCATATTTCACATGCTTCAGAAAATACACGATAATGCAAAAAATGTTATTCCAACGCCTTTCTAAGTTTAGAAGAGCAATATTTAAAACTTGTTCCTGATTTGGGGCCTTTGTCACCCATCGTTTTTGGCTTTGTCCAGAATTCTTGTGCTAGCAGTTTGAGAGGTATGCTCAAACACTAATAGGATTAGTATAATGCATACATTTACTTTAAGTATGCAAACAGTTCTATGATGTTGTCTATCATCAGTAAATCTGCTGAGACATAGAATCATTGTTGTGGCAAGTAGTTTTATTTTCCAGAATAGTATTGACAGCTACTGAGATCACACAAAGGTAAATTTAACATGGCAGACTACAAACACCCACTTAAATACATGAAACAAAGCACTAGTCACCTTAGGTGGCACCTTGTAAAGTATTCTTTCCAGTCATAATTCACACACTCTGAACTGCAAGACAAATAATACAATCATCTAGTGATGGCTTAGAGTGTTGCAGTTCAAAATGTTCCCTTCTTTGCTGGTTTCCAATGACCTCATGTTTTCCCTTCACACAAACAATACTGCATGCATTACAGAACTTGTAATAACAGCAAAGACAAAATACAATAGCAGACTGTCTATGCTTCTAAGTGCTTTTTCTAGGCAAACAATGGTCCATAATATTTCTTTGTCTGTAACAAAACAGAGCTTTGTCTCCTTGTCTAAACCTGGAAGATGTAGCTGTAGTATTATTTTTAGAGAGCACAAGTTCTTTTTGGCCTAAGTTACTCAGAAATAATTCTGACAGACCCCAATGATGTTCTCTGGTCTAGCTTGCACAGAAATAATGCCTGAAATAATTCTACTAGAGAAAATCCATTCTGACATTTATATTTTAGCATGTCTTCCCTGTAACGGCCCCCCTTTAATCAATTCATTAACTTATGATTTAAACTTTTATCTACTTAAGAAAGTAAGTACTAGAAATCTGTGTCATAACTATATCAGATAACCATCTACTTATTTTATCCTCAGATTTGCACTGAGAAATAAAACAGTGGGATAGGTTTGAGGTGTAGGAAAATGAATAGTAAATTGGAAACATGCCTACTGGCTTGAATATTTGAGTGGTACCACTTACTCCTTGCATTTATATGCATACATACTCTGTGATTATCATTTCCTTGATACCTATTTTGTACTATTCTCATTAAGGTCCTACAAGTGAGCATAACAGGGTCATACTTATAAATGCTATAGCTAAGAGCCTTTTAAAATTCTTTCCAACTTGGAAGCAGATTGGTAATGTATGCCCATAATGTGCTATCATCTCCTTTGGTATATGAAAAATCTAAAGCTTCTAAGATATAGTCATATGAATTACTATTTCATGTCACTACCTGAAATGATTGTACAGTGTTTGCATCTCACACATTATCAATTTTCTCATAAAAATAAGCAAATCTATTACTTGCCTGTGCTAACATCAGAAATACCAGTCTATTTAACCTTATATTAACAAGATAAAGTTTTGACCTCCCTGAATTCAGCTGTATATAACAGCCATTGTGCATGTCCCTATATACTTTCATTGTTCTCACTGCACTCTCACAAACCAGTACATAATATATATTTCCCTCATTTTACTCTGACATTTATTAGAGTTATGGCTTTCTGCAACTGTTGTTTCTCTAACTGAAATACCCTGTTAGTATCCTTTTTATTTTCCATGTTTCACAGTCATTGATCATTAAATATTTTACCCATTGAAGTCTGGTCTACAGTATCCTAAATTTCATTAAATAACATTCACTGCTTATTTTCTCAGGTAGTCATATAACTCATTTTGACCAACATATTACAATGAATATATTACTATTTGCTGCTATTATAAAGATTTAAGCCCACCCAGTGTGGAAAGACACTGCTGCTCACACCTCCTGCCACTTATTTCTTCTCATTCCAGGGTTACACAACCTCAAACATTAGGTGCAGTAGTGTTTTCATTCAAACCTGAGTATTACTCTAACCTCTAGTTCTATGCAGATTTCGTGTGAGAATGCTTAAGTAATATGGATTTAGGGGTACAGCCCAGTAGCATTAGGGGTACAGGAGCCTGCACATTGCCTATACACAAATTTATTGATTGTTTTTAGCACTGCATTTTCAGTCTTAAATTCAATATTTTTTCAGGAACTTGTACTTTAGGTATTTTTAGTTTAGGATTTTGGCCTCAGAATTGTATTATTCAATAAGGAACTCTAAGGAATTCTGTACTGCTCACTGTCACCACCCACCAGTGGTATTTACCATTGCTAGTCCACAGATATAATTTTTCCTTTTTGCATATATTTTTGTTGTTACCTTATTGATTACTGTCCTATTTTCCTCACTTACAGTGCCAACATGAAGCACACTAAATATTTTTACATTCCATAGTTTATCTGATTTCCTTTTCATCTTCACTTAATTACATGAATTCCTCTTATCCAACCATTTCCATTCACTCACCATATTTCCATGCCCAAATCTTTCTTTTTCCTTCTTACACTTTTCTCATATTCATCAAATTTCACACCAACTCATACATTCCAATCTTATGCTTGACCATTAGCCCATGTACAGGATTACAATCGGGTTGCCAGTCATAACCATATTGCTATGTGTTTAAGAAGTGGATGTGAAGAAATTCACCCAGAAGCAAAGTCTGAGATATAAAAGTCTTAATTTTCATTTTGAGAATCGATAGCAACTGGTTCTGAGAGGAGATCTAATCATAATTCATTGTAATATATGGGGAGTTTTAGCTCTCTATATGTGACAGTACCATGTGACAGTACCCAATAAAGAAGGTTTTTCCACAGTGAGATGTGAGTGACAGCTTTTAAAGCTGTTAATTGGTCAGCTTTGCACTTCATTTCTGACTGTCATTTGTGTGGTGGTTTGAAATGTTTGACTGTTACCTGCTTTCTGATGCAGCTCTGTAGTAACCACCTTATTTACAACCACAAGAAGTTCACATAGTTTTATAAAAGTGAAGTTCACACATAGGAACCTGGTTATAACACACAGGACTATGACAAAATCAAGGATCATAACAAAGTTGTAATATAATTAATAGATGTTATGAATGAAGAAGTTCAGCTGAAGAGCAAAACTCATATGGTGAATTTCTTGGCATCTATTTTGAGAGCATGTAACACCTAGTTATAACTGGAGACCCAATCAAAATGTTTTGTAATATACTGAGAGTTTTAGCTGTACCTATTTTATACTACCATCAAGAAAAAGTTGTGAGACACTTTTTAAAAGTGTTGCTTAATCAGAAGTTAATTTTGCTTCCAAATGCCTGTTTCATGACAGTGCAAAGTGACTGTTGCCTAAATGGCAAAGAGATGTATATTAACAGTTTTTGCTTGTGCAATTTGCCTTCTGGAGTTCTTTGTTTGTTATAAAATGAGCCATATGGTGTTACATAGATGGTAGTTAATAGGTTCATAGGTATGTACTACGCTAACAACCACTAGGGCCCTTAAAAGCCTAGCCATACAGCCCAAATGTGAACCACAAATTTGATTTATATTTCATTTATAGTGGGTGATTTACTGTCTGCCTCTGTCCATTAAGTGCTAGATCAGGAGAGAAGTTCTGATTACCCATCCACTGGTCCAAGGTGCATTTAAACAGGAATAGGGAGGAACTCTTTTTCACTTGGAACAGGGTCCCCAACTGTGTGAAGCAGAGTTCCCCCTTATTCCTATTTAAGTACAATGCCTCATTGCAGTGTCTGTCCAAAAGACTTGTGGTGTATTAGGAGGAGGTAAGTATATCTAGATTGGTAAAGGAAGTGAGAGAGACATTTATAGAGATGTGAGGTAATATAGGTAAGAGGGTCTATCAGACAAGATTTAGGGAAGAGGCACCAGGTTCCCAGCATCTATGTTCAGTTTTCACCAGACAGCTGTCACCCTTTTATCAAGCTAAGCCCAGCTATACAGGTACTGAGTCTATTGGGTGCGTTAAAAGTATGACTTGATACTGTGGAGTAATTTTGGTAAGAGACAAGAAAAATTTTGTGGACATAACCAAAGGTGAATTAGTAGCACTTAGTTTATTTATTTATTCTCCGGTATTAATTTGTATATAGCTTTAGGTGTCTGGTTGGTGGGAAGGGGTCAGATGTGGGGAGCAGGATCCATGAGGAGTACTTTTTTATGCCCATGTCTGGCAGTGGTTGTGGCATCTCCAATTAAGTTAACAGTAGGCAGCAGGCATGCAGGGTGGATTGTTGTGTTGCTGTATAACATAACAGAGCAGCTGTCTTCTTATCTTGCTAATTCTATGCAGGAGAGGTAGTATCTGGGAACGTAGTCAGGTAGTGTCTTTGCAATATGGCTCATTGGAGGCTATGAGGGCAGAGCTAAGCCTGCATGCTGGGTAACTGCAGCTGTATGTTGGAGTTGCTTTTGATGGCTTGAATGTTGTCTCCCATAGTATTGGATATATTTGCTGATAGATTGAATAGATTAGTGGTCTGTAGTAAGCTCATACTGTTTTCCCATGGTCTTAGCAGTAAGTATAGTTTTCCAATTCAGTGGTGGGTTCTATCTGCTTTGCTAGTCATGGATTTGACTGGATCACAGGTAGGTTAGACACTCAGGTCAAGAGTGAGGTATTTTGTTCATAGTTCCTCTGGGTAGAGACTTCCAACTGGACAATAGCTAAACAAAATTAAAATTAAAAAACAAAAAGTTTGTAAAATGGGAATGGTGAAATGTTATGTATTTGGGAAAATTCAACCATACAACCACATTTATTTTGCTAGTTGATACCCATAATAGCTTGGCCATGATGTTGTACACCTGGATGTTCAGGTGATAGTTTTCCATGTACTTTTGAGTGAGCAGAGAATTTGTTTAAGGTGGTTTGTGGCTCAGTCTATGAATCACAGTTGCACTTAAGTGAAACTGCTAAATTAGCATTAGCTATGGGGTGGGGCAGTGCATAGTGATGCTGTATTCTGGCATGGACATTTTTAAAAATAAAAAAAAAAAGATGAAAGAAGGAAACATTAAAACAAGCTGCAACCCTTACTATCAATCAGTTTTTTGGCAGTGCAAGAGGTTGGGAGTAAAGGGGTGGGACATGGGTCTGAGAGAGAGTTAAAAAAAAACACAGAAAGGGAATGTTGATGTGCCTCCCAGTCCAGCAGCCCAGCAGCACTGCAAGTAACCTTGAAAGAAATAGTGGGGCAGGACAGAAGTTTTTATAGTGGGGATGCTAGCCTTTGGCAAATCCTTATTAAGAGGTTAGATCAGTTAAGTTCTGTTGCAGAAGTCATTTTGAAGGCTGCAGAGCTGGAACCTTTAGTTCTGACATCAGGTAGTACCTGTAATCCTCCAGGTAATAATAGTCACAGCAAGGAACATTTCCATTATTTTTATTTTATTTTATTTACATTTGTTGAATGGGAGTGTCCGACTGGACGTAGGTCCATTTTCAGTGGAGGCCCAGGGAGAAAAGCTCCACAGTTAAAATAAACAGACAGTAGTTACATTGGATTACATAGTGATTAACAATTTAACATAGCAATTACTTACAGCATATTTACAGATGAAGAACATAGTACATCAGTAGAGAACTAGAATCTTTATCTGTGAAGTACATAACAGACATTAACAAATGTTACAGTAAGAAGTTCCTGCTGTATAATAAGTACTAGGCTTATGAGCATCTGAGCTTGTTATAATCAAGGTAGTTAGTAGAGTGGAAAGAAAGGTAGTGGTTGGATGGGGTGGGTGATATTAGAGTTGGAGTTGCAAGGGCATAGCCAGCATGTTTTTAGGTGCGCTTTTAGTAAAGTTTTGAAGTGGGTGCATGATGGTACAGTGGTAATTGTGGGTGGAAGGGAGTTCCATAATTTGGCTATGGTGCAAGAGAATAGTGCTTCACCAGAAGAGTTATTGGCTTTAGTGATCTGCAAGTGATTTTTGTTGCTGGATCTTAGTGGTCTGGTGGTGTGATAGGGTTGGAGTAGATTCTGGAGGGATGGGACATTTAGTGGATGGTTTACTAGTTTGTGGGCAAGTGAGAGTTGATACCACTGAAGGAGGTGAGGGAGTTCAAGCCAGCCCAGTTCAGTAAGTGAGAGACAGTGGTGACTATGTTAGAATGCCCCTGTGGCAAATTTGGTGATTTTGTTGTAGCAGGTCTCTAGCTTGTTTAGATCGCATTAAATTAGGTTGGTATATATTGGAGAGGCATAAAGTAAGGTGGAGATAAGGTGGGAATTTGCTAATGAAATCTTTGCTGCTTTGGTGAGAAGTTGCTTATTTCTGTATAACGCTCTTAGTTTTTTGTGGACTTTTTTTATGGTCATGGATATGTGAATGTCAAATTTTAGTTTATTGTCTATTTCCACTCCTAGCAATTTGGTGTGTTCAGCTGGCCATATAGTGGTGTTGTCTTTTGCTGTGATGTTAAAGTGAGAGTTGTTTTGAGTATGTTTGGTGGGTTGGAAGATGAGTAGTTTAGTTTTGTTTAGGTTGAGTATTAACTGGGCATCGGATAACCAAGTTTCAACAAAGGAAAAGGCTTCCTGTGTGACTTTTTGCAGTTTGGGTAGGGACTGGGCTGAGCAGATGATGGTTGAGTCATCTGCGTATTGTATGAGTGTGCCATGTTTGGTGGCAGAGGCTAGATTATTGGTGTAAACAGTGAAGAGTAGGGGTCCAAGGATGGATCCTTGGGGAACCTCTATGGAGACAGGTAGTTGGGGAGATATGTCATTCTGCCATACAACGGATTGTTGGCAGTCAGACAGGTAACTCTGAAACCAGTTGGTGACTGATTGACAGAAGGATAGGTTATTGAGGACAGAGATAAGTTGTTTGTGTGGGACCATGTCAAATGCTTTAGATAGGTCTAGGAAAGTAGCAGAGGAAAGATAGCCATTGTTTTTATGCTGAAGGATAGTGTTAGTAAAGGATAGTAAGGCAGTGGTGGTGCTATGGCTTGGTCAGAAACCATGCTGAGTACTGGAAAGGAGGTTGTTAGTAAGGAGGTAGTCTGAGACCTGAGAGTGTATGCATCTCTCTAGTATTTTGGAGAGTGGAGAGAGAATAGCTATGGGGAGTTAATTGGTTAGTTCTATGGAGGGTCCGCCTTTGTGAAGGGGAATTATATGTGATACTTTCCACAGTGTGGGAATGTAACTTTCTGACAGAGATCGGTTAATCAAGATGGATACTGGGTAGGCCAGAGCATCAGCTGTAGTTTGTAGGTATTCACTTGGGAGGCTGTCTGCTGCTAATTTGGTGGGTTTAAGTTTAGTTAACAGTTTTTTTTATGTTGGAAGTAGGTACAGGAGAAAAAGAGAAGGCAGTGGGGAGATTACTAGTTGAAGGTGTGGATTGGAGGGGAGGGGGGTTGTGTTGTTTAGCTAGTGATAGTATGGTTTGGGTGAAGTGTGTGTTGAATGAGGTAGCAATATATTCTGAGGAGTGAGGGATGTTAGGAGGAGGGGTACTGACTTTACCTGGGTGGAGGATGGAGTTTATGGAGGACCAGAATTGTTTGGAGCTGTGTTGTGAGGAGTCTAGGGCAGACTGGTAGTATTGGAATTTGTCTTGTTTTATTAGCTTTTTGAATCTATTGCATAGTTCTAGGAATTTCTGTCTAGTTGAGGGGGTTTTGGTTTTGCGCCAGTGCTCCCAGGCTTTATCCCTGTTTTTCATTTCTGACGTGGTTTTCTGTAGCCATGGGGAGGGTTGTGCTTTGGTTCTGGAAAGTCTTATGGGGGCATCGTAATTAAGGATGCTCAGGAAGGTAGTATTAAAAAATTCAACTGCGTCATCAAGACTGAGGTACTTTAGAGGATGCCAGTTACATTCTTTGAGGGATGAGATGAATGTGAGTGGGTTAAAGTTTAGTCTTTTACGTATTTGACGGTAGATGACAGGTTTAGCTTGGTATAGGTATTTTTTGAGTAGAAATGTTGGGGAGTGATCACTGAGGCTATCTGATAAGCAGCCTGTTATATATGACTGGGGGCTCTTACTGACTAGTATCCAATCCAGGGTAGCGTGCTTGCTGGAGTTTTTATTTATCCTGGTTGACAACTGGACTAGTTGGGTGAAGACATGAAGGTTTACGTGATGGGTTGGATGGTTGGCAGAACAGGATTGCCAGTCAATATTGAAATTATGTAAAATGATAGTTTCTTGGGGGAGATGGTGGGTAGACCAGCTGAGGAGGTTTTCTAGTGGAGGGATGATTTGGCCAGGTGGGAAGTAGCATCCAATTATGTTGATGGCTTGAACTGAGTCAGTGATAATCTAATATGGCAGGGGCCATTGTGAGCCCCAAGACTGCACACTATGAAAACAGACATCACTGGAGAAAGTAAATGTGAATATGAAGTGCATTATTGGAATATTTATTTATTTATTTATTTATTTTATTTTACATTTGTTAACCGGGCTAGTCTAGCTGGATATATGTCCATTTTCAGTAGAGGCCCGGGGAGAAAAGCTCCACACATTAATCAACATTAAGAGACATATAAAAAGCATTTAAGTAAATATGAATATACATTAGGTAATAGGAACAAATACCTAAGGCACTTACAGTTTTTATACTAGGTCAATAGTAGCATAACATTAAATCATCTATAGATTAGCAATTAGTTTTCAATAATCAGTCAAAGAGAAAGAGGTAAAGCAGGAGATTTAAAGGGATTAATGTAGTAATACAAGAGAGAGAAAGAGTGAAACAGTAGTCTAGTAAGGAGATGAGGTAGGAAGATGGAAAAGAGCACAGGGGAGAAGAGAGAGGCAGAGCATAAAGGAAATAGTGTATATAGCTAGTAAGCATAGTATATAGTTATAGTAGAGTGGAGAGTGTAGAAGGTTAGTCAGAGTCCTGCAGGAACACAGCTAGTAGCTAGTTAGCATGGTATATAGTTATAATGTAGAAGGTTAGTCAGGAGTCCTGCAGGAACACAGCCAGTGGTCAGTTTGATTCTTTGTTTGAAGATATCAGTTGGTAGTGTATTCCATGTCCTACCTACAGTATTAGTGAAGTTATGTGATTTTACAGATTTGGTCATGAGTTTAGAAGAAGATCGAAGGGAGGCAAGATTGTTATATTGCATAGCTCTAGCAAGGGGGTATAAGAGGAAATAGTTAAAACAAGCTTATAAGGAAGGTAGTACGTGATCTAGTATGGAGGAATTCACCTCCAAGCAGCTGTGAATGATAGGGGCCAGAGAATGGCCCCAAATTTGGAGCTAAATAACAGTAACTGTTTGTTAAACAATAAAAACTGAAAATATGAAACTATACACAATAATGTATTGAATTTCACAACAAGGATCCTATAATCTCAGATTGGAGCATGATTTTCTTATGTAATGTAAATAATTGGGCCTATTCTGCTAAGGATCTTTGGGCGAACAAAGATGTAAATGCATTTAGAAGAGTGTGAGGGTTAGTTATGATGACTATAGTGGTATAATATGAATGTAGTGAGAGAAATAATTGCTATATTCAGGTTTTCTATTCAGGTAGGCATAAGTAGTGCACTATTCATAACAGGGTGGCAATAACTGGGAGTAGTAGTTTTGAAGGGTGGTAGGTAATTAAATAAACAAGGCTCTGAGCAAAAAGGAGGGGTCATAATGTAGACATGGAAATTGTAGTGCCAAGGGGCATTTACATCAAGAACTGATGTTAGCTTAAATTTGTGGCAGTTTATCTTCATTCTTCATTGGCTTGGCAGTCCAGTCCATTAATTTAATATATAAAAAATAAAATAAATGTAAAATTTTGTCAAATTACCACAAATCCATATGTATATATATATATATATATATATATATATATATATATATATATATATATATATATATATATATATATATATATATGTATGTGTGTGTGTGTGTGTGTGTGTGTGTGTAGATATATATATATATATATATATATATATATATATATATATATATATATATATGGATTCACTTTATAACCTCGAAAGCTGAAATATCAATTTCAGTATCTCGAGACTATAAAACCGAATCCACAAAACACAGACAAACAAAACTGTGAAACCACATAACCGAAAACACAAACAGTACACTAAACATACAACACAACACCCACATCACAACATAAACAAAAAAAAAACACACATACACAACTCACACACACATAAGCAGGGGGGCAAGCCCCTGCACCCCTATGTGGGGTCTGCACCCTACTTATATATACTAACTCCAAGATCGCACAAACACAACACAAAAGCTCACTCACACACGCACATTCTCCAATCCCTCACACACACTCTAACGCCCACTCAAAACCCTTACAAAACACTCACTTACCTGACATAACACCTACATCCAAACACGGCACCGCGCACCAACAAAACACAAACCCGGACATTACGTAGCGCAACTTCATAACCGCAAATTCGACATATTTTCGAGATATGTCAAATATATATATATATATATATATATATATATATATATATATATATATATATATATATATATATATATATATAAATTTCATATGGTTGAGACCATATGATCTTGAGCACATATCAGCAAATGCACAATTGCATTCACTGATATGTTCAATATATATATATATATATATATATATATATATATATATATATATATACTATAATGTTGATGTTCAAATCATTGAGCCTACATTATTGACATTCCACAATGTGGATGTCTCATGTTGTTCAGTCAAAGAACTGGTATATATAATTAGCATGGGTTGTGGAGGACACAATGTTGCTTGTTCAGCTGTAAAAACATGTGTTTGCCATGTTCCAACATCTCTTTTTTGGGATGTATCAACATTGTGGTGCATAAATAATTTGGGCTCAGTGATTTGAATAACATTATGCTTGGTTGATATTCTAACACAGATCCATATATATATTTAGATGTAGATATAGATATGTGTATGTATATATATATATATATATATATATAGAGAGAGAGAGAGAGAGAGAGAGAGAGAGAGATGTATATGGGTTTATGGTAATTCAATGAAGGGCACTTTCTTTGAAGTCCATATTATCAAAAAATAATCATTGAAATACAGATTTATCAAAGAAAGTGAATCTGCTAGACAACTTAAAATATCTTATGCATAATAAGCTTGCCCCCTGCTCCACCCACATGTGAGACTGCATCTCAAACAAATTCCCCATCTCTGGTATTCCATGAACTTGCAAAAACTACCCTTTTCCATTCATTCTTTTCAAATTTCATTTCATTTGATAACTTTGTTTTGAGCACTATGCATTTGAAGGTGTGTGTGTGTGTGTGTGTGTGTGTGTGTGTGTGTGTGTGTGTGTGTGTGTGTGTGTGTGTGTGTGTGGATGTGTGTGTGTGTGTGTGTGTGTGTGTGTGTGTGTGTGTGTGTGTGTGTGTGTGTGTGTATGGGTCTACTTCAGATGATTGAACTTTCTTGAATGGTTTTAGTCTATTTATATATACCAACTGCAAGATTGCACAACAGTGTGGAAAAGGGAAATCTTCCTGTTCTGCACTGTATGGAGATCTATGTTAAGAACGGTCGAACTTTCAAAAGTTCAATCATATAGTCTCAGCCATATGAAAGTCGAACGTTTGAAAGTTTGATCATATGAATATATATATATATATATATATATATATATATATATATATATATATAGATATAGATAGATATAAACATAAACATATATATATATATATATATATATATATGTGTGTGTGTGTGTGTGTGCATGTGTGTGTGCATGTGTAGCTTACATCTCTGTTGCTGAAAGTCCATTTGGCTGACGAGTGCTAGGGGTGGTGCTTAATGTCAAACGTACAGACAGCCAAACAGTCAAAATGTCAGCATCTGTTTTGTTGAGACAGGTGAGTGAGTTTTGGAGGGGGTGAGAGTGTTTGTGCATGCTTTTGACTGTTAGGGTTATGTTAGGAATAGATATTGTATGTTTGTGAGTATGCATATTTCAGGGTTAGGGTTGGAGTTAGTTAATAGGATAGCTGTAGTATCCATACTGTATGTTTGTTTGTGGTTGTGCATGCGTCTTGTATACTGGTGGTGTTACAGAAAATGTTTTTTAAGGTAAGGTATAGGGTTAGGTTTGGAGGAAGGGGCAAGGCTAGAGTTAGCACCCACTACTAAGGTAGTGCAGGAGGAGTAATCTCTCTCTCTCTCTCTCTCTCTCTATATATATATATATATATACACACACACACACACACACACACACACACACACACACACACACACACACACACACACACACACACACACACACACACACACACTCTGTGATGCAGTATATAAAACAATTTAATAATAAAAGAGATCAATGACATATAAGGGATTTGTGTTTTGTCATTTGTAGTGCACCTAGCATGAAAGAATTTAAGCAGCATTTGAGAAAAATCAGTTCAAAGGCAGATTTCTTATTTGACGAATTCAGCAAAGACTCATTGAATGTAGAATAAGGCAGTCAAGTCATGTGACAGAAATGGAAGAGAAAACATCAGACTACTCCAGCATGCCAAAGGATCCATGCTTAAACAGGGAACAAGAACACAAGGTAATTCAGACAGAACTGACATGCCAGGAGCTTCTCCTACTTCTAAGGCACCTTATAGGTGGTATGGGTGATATTGTAGCAGAAGAAGACAGGCATTGCACAGATGAATACCAAGTCAGTCTATTAGACGCATTAACTAAAATGGTATGGGCAGGTTGAGGGCGCTCATGAGTATTGCCATGCAGTGGCAAACAGTGCAGGCTCACCACTGGCCCACATGGATGGATACAGAGTTTCAGGTGCAATAGGCACATTATTAGCCCTTGGAACTGGCAATTGAAAGGTCAAGACAAGATGATGTGAACTTTCCTTGGTCCCCCTATTATAATCTCAGGCAAAGTCTTTACAAGAGTTTTTACAAGCTCATCCATGTTGCTTTTTATTAACTTCAACACCAGTCCTCCAGAAAGCCTTTTAGGAAAATAATGGATTCCATTCTAAATTAATGGATAGTCAAAATAAATGAAATCAATTTTGCTTAACTCTTTAATATTTGCCAGGACTGCTCTTCTCAGCAACTGCAATTTACCTAGATCTACCTCCTTTATTAGCTGTGGTTACCTCCATTGGTCACATGTTTAGGTATGTTTGGAAATTCTGTTTTTTTTTTTTTAATTAGCCCATTTGTTTGTACTACTACTACTGAAACTATCTCATGTGTCCTTCTTCCACATTGCTCTAGTTTCTGCTTACACGTCTTGGTATTTTATAATTTTATGTAGGACACTATAGTTTCTAGGTGTGGCTGTCGCAGTGATGAAAGCTACTTTTGTCATGTTCTCTTTAACTACAATATCTTGATTCTACTTTCTTAACTGTTTGGTAGTGAGAATGATCCCGTACAAACGTCACTTCTTCATTTTCAGTGATTCTTTGTGGTTCAGGTTTCCAGTGCTTCTCAGTTTCTTGTGTATTGTAATGTTTGCATGGTAACCTGCATAACAACACTGCTACATTATTGATTCTGGCAGTACACAAACCTCAGGTCACAGGTATATCAAAGCCAGCACAAGGCACAGAGCTATCTCTACATCTGTATTGTATAGCCTACATTTGTGTGTATCTCCTGAATTTTTTCTGTAGATTTTGTGAATGATAGCATATACAGTTTACTGTCTTGAACTGATGTACTAGTCTTTCATCTTTCAGTTTAAGTTTATCAAATCTTCATTAAAATGTGGCTGTTCTAGGAGTTGCTTAAACTTCCCACTATAATTGTGAGCTTTCCCTCTTTTTTCTTTACTTCTGGTCACAGTCTTCTTTATTTTTGCATTCAGCAATTTCTGTTGCTAGCTGTTGTTGTCCACTGCTGTGCCTCTTTCCATATGTATTCCCTTGTCAACACATTCTTTCAGTCTGAGCAAAGATGTTATCCTAGATTTGTTTCCTTCATAGTTTCAAACTTTTACTAAGTTTGGGTCATTTCCCCTGCAAATGATCAAAGTGCAATCAATAAAAGAATATTGCTTGATCAAAACAGATCAAGACCATGTTTCCCATAATACCCATTAGCAAACACAGAAATAAGCATTTTCTCATGCTGCACTCCCATGTGTGGGTAAACCTCACACATCTTCTCTACTTGTATACTTCAAGGTAATTTTATCTACGTTCTATCAAGACTCACCACAGTTTTCACACAGGTAAAGTCTGAAAACCACCAATCAAAATATATACAAAATCACATAAAACATCTTTTTTTGCAGAGGTGCAAGCCATCCTGTACCAATCCTCTGGGGGGTCTGGCCCCACAACCCATAAATTATATACACCAACTTCACAATCACACTACATTAGAAAAACCCTTCAAAAATGCACCCCTGGATCACACAGTACTACACATTGTAGTTAAACGAGCCATAAAATGTATTTTTTGCTACAATGACCGATGATCTCAGGACCCTCAAGGAAATGTAACTATATCCTTGTTGGTCATGCTATAGTGAAGAAAGAAGAATTCACCAAAGGTTCTCTCAGCAGTCTTACACAAACAGAGATCATACACAGACTAAGTACTCATCTATCTTGACACCAGTTGTTTTCAGACAGGTCAAACTAAGCAACTGGTATGAAGTCACCAGTAAAGAAACTGTTTGGATCAGATGACACCAATAAATATGTATGCAGTGTCATGACTGCAGACATACACATATAGTCAATTTCAAGAAGGGCCATTTATCCTGTTAATTGAGGGGTGTATAAGTTTGCAATGTACTCTTTTGTATGTACAATTTTATAGATATAAAATGTTTTATTCATTTTTATCTAATGAGAATGGCTGGATATTCCTTGAGGATCTCATATTTACTGGCTATTTCACTAACTGTACCCCACCAGGAAATCCATACTTCATTTAGTTTATAGTATCTCATTGATGGCCTGCATGAACCAAATATTTCCCTCTCTAACAACCTACTCTTCTCACAGCCTTTCTATATTACCACTTCTAGAAGTCTTGATGACTGGGTGACCGCTGCACACACTCTTGCTGATGGTCTGTAAATACTTTTAACCTACTAACTTTACAATTTCAACCAAACTGGTCAGCTGAAAGATTGAACGCCTCAAGGATTTCCAAAGTTACCACAGTCTAAGACTTCACATTTATGGCATGTAGTACCCTTGATAACTGCTCAAAAGATGGCCTCCCATGATTCCATACAGTTGAACTGTGCAGAATGTTGCAGTAAGTCCCTGATTTTGTCTCATACTTTTGCCACAGCTCTCTTAAAACTGTTGCTTTTCTGGTAAATTGCTGGGGATTACTGTCAGTAATGGCAGACCCTAGAATTTCATACTTGTTATTGTTCAGAAATTGCATACTAAAACAAAACTTGCTCCTGATTTTGGATCTTTGCCCCCCCTCCCCCATTATTTTTGGCTTTCCAAAATTATTAAGCAAAGAACTTAAGAGGTATGTGTGCCTGACTCTTACCAAAGGTGGAACAAATGAGCCAAATGATTCCTGGAAGGCTGATGAACAGCAACTGCAAAGAGCAAAGAGAAAAAAATCACAGCAAGAATCTGCCTGAATAGCAGCGCTAAGGATGCAGAAAACAAGCTAAGCAAAGTGCAGGCAGGTGCAGTTAAGTATTATCTCACAGGGAATATAGCTAGTACATCATACTTAACAGTGAGACAGCTGTTGTTGTGCTTGCAGAGATGCTGCTTGTCTAAAGCATCAGACGAAATGGCAATGTGAAGCACTTCTGGCATATACACCTCTGCGAAGACAGATCTTCATTTAGTTTTCACTCAATTCATTAAAAAAATCTTCTTACACCACTATGTGCTGCCAAGAGAGAAATACATTTAACAAAAATGTTTTACAGCATATGAGTCCATTTGTGCCAAAAAAATCAGATGGCCACACTATGTGAATGCTCACTTTAGGTTTTTATTTTATACTGGTAGAGTTCCAAATGAGTGGGGTCGTAAGCATTACATGAATTAATTCAAATACATCTTTTGCATTGTTCCCAAGTTGTATTGGTGCTTGTTTGACTTATTCTCTGCCTGACTATTGCAGATCTCTGTCTGCATTTATTTTTTTTTGGATTGGAGTTATTCATTTAAGGTTTGGTTGCTTCCATTTTTTACCTTTTTCTTATACTGAATTTTTGTTTTGTTTTAAGATTTTTGTTCTTTTTGGAGTTTTAAGAGGTCTTGGCTAGGGTCATTTAGAAAATAATTATTTTGGAGACAGTGAATAACATCCAGCTAATTAGTGTGGGGGGGGTTGAGAAATAGCATTCCTTATTTTACTACAAATATTTAGTGTCATCTGTCTTTAGCTGTAGTGCTTGTTTGATTTCCTGTTCTCTCCCTAGTTCTGATCTCTGCATTTAAATGTTCCCACCCACCCAACCTGCTGTTATGCTTTTAAAGTTGGTGGTTTTTGAATTGCCTGCCCCTACTACAAATCTGATTTAGGACACTCCTCCCAGTCTCACCTCATCAGTTCCTTCTACTAGGTAGTGGGAGATCAACTGGGAAGGCCCTCCCCATAGTCTCTTAAACTTGAATTATCTTCTGTTTCTTACCTCCCAAATTAATAAAAAAAATACTCTTTATTCAGCTGCTTTTACTGCATTTGCGCTTCTTCCTGCTTTATTTAGCTTTTTGTTACACATTCTTAAAGTGTTCAGTTGCATTTAATCTGCTGCATTTGTCACCGCTTGTTAGTAGCATGGTTACATAGTAACTGTTATTCTAAGTTTCTTAGTACTGATTTAAGCACTTGGGTTCCAAATTAGTTATCTTACATAAGGAAGATTTGTGGTCTACACTCTTGTGGCAGGAGAGGTAGCGTACACCCTTCTGAGATGGGAATTGCTGGTTGAAGGCTTATTGTGTCTGTTACTCTAAAAGTGTCTTAGCTCTGGTATAAGCACTTGGGCTCCAAACTAGTTATTTTATATTAAGAAGGTTTGTGGTCTACACTCTTGTGGCAGGAGAGGGTAGCCTCCACTCTTCTGAGCTGGGAACTGCTGATGAAGGCTTACTGTGCCTATTATTCTAAGCTCCTTAGTTCTGATTTAAGCACTTGGGCTCCAAACTGGTTTTCATACATTAAGAAGGATTGTGGTCTACACTCTTGTGGCATTACTATCTGAAGAGATGTTTTTATCTACTAGAGCATCTACTTTGCACATTGCTGGGAGTTGCTCATCAAGATCCTTGTCTTATTGACCTATTCAATGTTTAAATTTCACTCAGTCCTCCCTAGTAGATCTGTAGCCATGGATATGTACTTCCCAACTCTCTTTGTGGCCAATCTGGTTGAGATATGTATTCTAAGGCATTGTAACAATTGTCTCATGTACACTGACAACCCACTTATAGGTTCATAGGTTCATAGGTTCATACTAGGCTATCTGCCCTAGGGCATTTATAAGCCTAGCCAGAGTGTGTTTGGCTTTCGCCACCCATTTTAAATTAATTTTGCTATGCCTTTTTTGAGGTTAGTATACTGTGCCTCTGTCTAACAGTGACACAGAAGTGATAGCCGGGGTAAACCTACGATCTCCCATCCACTCATCAAGATTCCTCTTGAAGAGACTCAATGTGGGACTCTGCCTAACTTGGACTGGGATTTTATTCCAGAGTGAAGGGAGCCTCTGGGTTATGAATCTGTCCCTCCAGCATGTCCTATTTATTTCAGTGCTGAGGTTCAAGTCTCTCGAGCGCGTGGCTCGATGGGATTTGGATTTTCTGAGGTGCAGCATGTCCATTAATTCCGGGTTGGACATGGCTTTATACATCAGGCACAGATTGCCTCTGAGCAGGCGGTATGCCACTGAGTAGAGCTGGAGTTTCTTTAACCGGGCAGCATATGGCATCTGTTTGAGCCCTTTGATCCTCTTGGTGAGGTACTTTTGGGGTCTTTCCAGTTGCTGCAGGTGTCTGGTAAGGTACATCCCAAAGGGGCATTGTACTCAATTATGGGCCTGATGAGGGATGAGTAAAGAGGCACGATGACCTCCCCGATCTAGATGTGAATCCCTTCATGATTAGGTGGGCTATATAAAATGTTTTTCTAACCACTTTGGCCACGTGGTTGTCAAATGAGAGATTGCTATCAACTTGGGTCCCCAGGTCCCTAATGACTTCTTCTGTACTTAATGGATTACCACCTATGTGGTAATTTGTGGGCACTTTGTTTTTGCCAAAGGGATGACTATACACTTTTTGGCGTTTAGCTTGAGGCCATGGCTCTGGCACCAGTTGTCTGTTTCTATGAGGCCCTTTTGGAGGATGCTTGTGTCGGTTGGAGGGTTGATTATGGCCCAGTTTGCAGTCATCTGGGAACTTGGTCAGCCACAGTCCTTCCGGTTTGGCCTGTACCCGAGAAATATATACCGAACAAGAGAGGTCCCAGGACTGAGCCTTGTGGGATGCCACTTGTAACTGGTTTGGAGTCTGACATGGCTCCAGCAATTCTAACCATGTGGGTTCTGTCCTTGAGCCAGTTTGCAACCCATCTAGTGACATAGGGGTTTATATTTAAGCTGGTGAGCTTATCTATAATGCCGAGTGGGGTATTGTATCGAAGGCTTTTGTGAGGTCCAGGTAGGCTGTGTAGACCACCTTCCACTCATCAATGGCCTTGGTGACTGTTTCAAAGAAATCCACCAGGTTTAAGAGGCAGGATCTGCCCTTAACAAAGCCAAACTGGGTAGGATCCAGTGTCTGTAGGTCCCCAATATCTTTATTTATGAGGTCCATGATGATCCTTTCCATAGCTTTGCAGACCAAGCTAGTCAGGCTTATGGGGCAATAGTTTCCAGGATCCGTTGAGGCACCACCTTTGTGGAGAGGGACCACTGTTGCTGTACACCACTCTTTGGGTACATATCCTGTAGTAAGGCTAAGATTGAACAGTAGTTTTATGTTTGGGTTTAGCTCTTCTTGGAGTTCATGTAGGATGCAGCCCGGGACACCATCTGGTCCCATTGATGCTGTGTTTTTTGCTTTGGAGAGGGCGGCTCTTACCTGAGCATCTGAGATGTCAAAGGGGCAGCACTCTGTTGGGATAGATATTTGCCCTTTTGGTGGGGGGGGGGGAGAAGTTTGCACTGAACCTGTCAGCTAGGATGTTGGCAATGTCTGTGGGCTCAGTGTATTTTGTCATTTTGGACTAATTCTGAGCATATCTGGGAATTCCCACCCAGGTTCCTAACATAACTAAAGGAAGCCTTGTGATTATCCTTAGTGTCCTGTGCAATTTTTCTCTCGAAGCTGGCCTTAGTCGATTTTATGAGTGCCCGTAGTTTTTGCTAATACTGATCAGAGATGCCTTCCCTTTTTTGGGATTTTGCTCTATCATGTAGTAGCTTCCTCCTTCTATTGTATAGTTTGTTTATGGCTGGGGTCCACCAGACAGGACGTCTGCCTTTGGAGGATTGGGTCTTGGTTTTATTTGGGATTGCATGATCCATGCATTCCTGAAGGTGTTCATAGAATGCGTTTATAAAGGATTCTGTGGTCTGGGCGTATTTTCCACAGGCCGGGGCTTTGAAGGATTTCGCCTCTGTTTTGAGGCATGTGAAATTTGCTTTAGAGAAGTTTTTCACTGTGGTTTTCTGGGCAGGGGGTGGGGTCGGGATGTGAATATCCAGTGAGATTAGTTTATGGTCTGATCTTACCAGTGAGGGATACACTTCTGGTCTGGAGCATAGTATCCCCATGTTGGTGATGATCAGGTCCAGTATGTTTTCCCCTCTTGTGGGAGTGGTAACAAGTTGTTCCATAGCATTTGAGTTTATAAATTCTCGGAACCTTTGGGCTAGGGTGTTGGAGCTAGAGTAATGCTCCCAGTCTATGTTTGGGTAGTTGAAGTCACCCAATATAATGGTGTTTGGAGAGACCTTCATATTTTCCAGTATTCTCAGGAAGGCCAAGTGGGGTTCCTGTGTTTGGGAGGGTGGTCTGTAGCAGGCTATAAACTGGAAGGCAGTTTTACCCACAGTTAATTGCACATGGATAGTCTCTGATGCTTCGTGCTGTGCCACCAACCTGGAGGTGTGGATATCTTTGACGAATATTGATACTCCCCCTCCTTTTGTGGTTCGGTCCAAGTTTTGAGGACGAAAAGCATGGTATGAGGTATAACCTGGTAGTGCTGGGGTGCTCTCGGGAGCCTTGAACCAGGTTTCTGTTACTGCACAGATATCGATGTTCTCCATGCTAAGGAGAGTTTGAGTGCATGCATCTTGAGGTTTAGACTTCTGGCGTTGAGTAGCATTACTCTTAGTTTCTTATCCCTTGTGATACCTATGGAGCTGGGTTTTTCTTTTGAGCCTTGCCTAAAAAAGGCACTATGGGGGTAGCAAGAGCCTTTGCCAATATCCGAAAGCCCAGGGGTGACAGGTGCAAGCCGTCCCTAGCAAAGCATCGTGGCTTGTCGAGCATGTCATCCCAGGCTGACAGGCATTGGATCCCCTTTGAATGACACCAACACTTAAGCCAATTGTTGAAATTGATCATCTTGTCTTCATATTGTGGCATCATTCTTGGTGAGGGTAAGATGCTACTCAAGGTCAGGGTAATACCGGCCTGGGATACATGCTCAGAGAGCTCCTCTATGTCTCTTTTCATGTAGCTCACCGTGACCTTCTCCTTGTTCAGCCTGGTGAGCGGGACGTCAGTGTGCCTGACGATAGAGTCACCTATTACAAGTGTATCAGGTGTGTTGTTTAGCCTTAAGGGCTGTGACTGTTCGGCACACTGGCTTTGTGAGCTATGTGTTGCACGTGTTTTGTTTTGGGGTAGCGGTTGCTTGGGTGTCTGCTTTGGAGGTCTCTGCTGCTTAGGCAGATTTTATTTAGAGCCTCCGAGTATGTTTTGTGTGTTTATGTGTTTGGTTTGTTGTCGTGGTAGGTCTATGTGAGACTGGAATTGTAGTGAGTGTGGTTTCCTTCTCCTCCTGACTGGTTACGCCAGTACTGAGTTGAGAGAGCTTAGCCTCCAGTTTGGCTATATGGTTGCATCTCTCACATGTGTTGGAATTTGTTGGGAGGAGGAGAGGGTTGTCTGTGTACATGAGGTAGTTGTAACATTGCCTCAAGATTCCCAGATTCTCCAGCTGGACCGGAGAGGAGATTGACAACTGACCTTTGGACATGCTAGAATAGTATTGGGAATTCCTTTATAATTGAAAAAAAGGGCCAATGGGGAACAAGGTACTCAAGGGGAATTTGTGAGGGTGTAGTGCTTTTAATTTTTTAGAGCCGACTTATATAATTGCTTTAGTGAGCAAGTGCCAGGTAACTTAAATGCAATGTGTTACAGGTAACTTAAATGCAAAAACGACAAACAGTAACTTTCTTTCAAGTGAAACAAGGAAATAAGTACAGTAAGCAATGCAGATATCGCTAGTGATCCACAGAAGTGCTAAAAGGCTGCGTTTTAGGTGGAATTAGCGTTTCAGGGAAATAAACAAACAACAAGCATACAAATAAAGCTAGATTCAGCAGGCCTGGATCTAGTCTATGCTACAGCAAACAAGGTGTACCAATTTCAGTAAGAAACAGTTAGAATATGCAGGCACTATAAGCCTCTAACCAGAAATTCCCTGCTCAGAAGGGCAGAGTCCAGCCTCTCCTCCCACAAGAGTGCAGACCGCAATCCTTCTTAACGTAAAATAACTGGCCTGAAGCCCAAGTGCTTAAACCAGAACTAATACACTTTTAGAATAACAGACACTGAGCCCTCAATCAGCAGTTCACAACTTAGAAGGATGTAAGCTACCTGTTCTGCCACTACAGTGCAGACCACAAACCTTCCTAATGTAAAACTGGTCTGAAGCCCATGTGCTTAAACTAAAAGGCTTACAATGAGTTACACCAAGCAGTAATAAATACAATTGAGTACTTTTAAGATGACGCAAAAGCAAAATAAAGTAGGAAAAAACACAAATACAGTAAAAGCAGATAACTGCAAAGCCACCAACTATAAAAACACTATACCAACAGTGAGGGAGGGTGGGAAACAAACAGCAGAAATGTTACTCACAGCTGAAAAGCAGCAGTGAGCCTTTAAATGAAAGTTTTAAACAGCTAAAGGAGCCACTAGAAAAAAGAGTTTAACTGCAACAAGTTATCATAAACAAACAACCCAACAGATGCTTAATAAGAGTGGACAATTTCCAGTTAATACCTCACACACAGTGAAACTAGCTAGAAAAATACACAGTACACAAAATGCTATAAACAACAAAGAAATAAAGAACAAAATAAACAAAAAACAGGATACTTAATGTTATATATTGTAGCTCCGAGTTTGCTGAGTGTCCTTCCTTCGATCAGCTCACTGTAAAATGGCTGAACACTCACAACTGAGCTTCTTAGGTAACAGAAAGTAGAAACCTGAGGCAGCTTTTAAGAAAGAAATCTCAAAAGAACCAATGAGGTCTTAGTCTAAGCTGTAGTCCAGGAGACCTCAGTCAGCCAATGACCTCAAACAATTCTCTCTCACTGAAATGCCTGATGGCTTTGGCTAAAACAAGATGTCCCTGAATTATGTGCTCAGACACACAGCCTCCACAAACACTAGGCCCAAATACAAGCCTGAATATTGAAATGCTACAAATATCCCCACTACTTAGAATAAACTGCAGAAATGTTACTCACAGCTGAAAAGCAGCAGTGAGCCTTTAAATGAAAGTTTTAAACAGCTAAAGGAGCCACTAGAAAAAAGAGTTTAACTGCAACAAGTTATCATAAACAAACAACCCAACAGATGCTTAATAAGAGTGGACAATTTCCAGTTAATACCTCACACACAGTGAAACTAGCTAGAAAAATACACAGTACACAAAATGCTATAAACAACAAAGAAATAAAGAACAAAATAAACAAAAAACAGGATACTTAATGTTATATATTGTAGCTCGAGTTTGCTGAGTGTCCTTCCTTCGATCAGCTCACTGTAAAATGGCTGAACACTCACAACTGAGCTTCTTAGGTAACAGAAAGTAGAAACCTGAGACAGCTTTTAAGAAAGAAATCTCAAAAGAACCAATGAGGTGCTTAGTCTAAGCTGTAGTCCAGGAGACCTCAGTCAGCCAATGACCTCAAACAATTCTCTCTCACTGAAATGCCTGATGGCTTTGGCTAAAACAAGATGTCCCTGAATTATGTGCTCAGACACACAGCCTCCACAAACACTAGGCCCAAATACAAGCCTGAATATGGAAATGCTACAAATATCCCCACTACTTAGAATAAACTGCAGAAATGTTACTCACAGCTGAAAAGCAGCAGTGAGCCTTTAAATGAAAGTTTTAAACAGCTAAAGGAGCCACTAGAAAAAAGAGTTTAACTGCAACAAGTTATCATAAACAAACAACCCAACAGATGCTTAATAAGAGTGGACAATTTCCAGTTAATACCTCACACACAGTGAAACTAGCTAGAAAAATACACAGTACACAAAGTGCTTTAAACAACAAAGAAATAAAGAACAAAATAAACAAAAAACAGGATACTTAATGTTATATATTGTAGCTCCGAGTTTGCTGAGTGTCCTTCCTTCGATCAGCTCACTTAATAAAACAGATAAAGTATGCAAGAGGTGAAAATACACTTTAACTCTGTAGGCAAAACTCTCTCATAAAGCCAAAACTAATCCTATGGAGACTGTCAGTGACACTTGCATCAGACCCTACATATAAAACTACTTATGGTGAGGCACTTACCAGAAACCTTCCTAAAACACTAAGATTTCTGGCACAGTGAATCAAAGAAAGTATCCTTAGCCATCACATATACTGTGTTAAAACACCACCCACAGCTATACAAAATATCCAGTGACTCTACTGCACAGTGCTGTCTCCCTCATCAGAATGAGTAAGGAGAGAGTCACTACTAGCTGCCTTTCTGGGGCTAGCATCCATCAAGTCATACACGCACACAGATCATTGAACCACAGTTACCAGTATGACTATCTCATAGTTCATGTGGATGTTAGTGACCTGAGACATACCTCACTTGAGTATAAATTGAGATATGATTGAGCTTAATGATTATGTACCTCAGGCAGGTATGAGCCTAGCACTGAGCAGCATACTACCTTCTCCAGGGATGATGCTGCCATGTTACCAACAGAAAATTATTGATTTTAGCAATTGGTTTAGCTTCTGGTGTCAATCCAAGGGGTACAATATTCAATGTTCTGGGAGGACATGGTTGATAGTCCACACTGCTTTTCCAGGGATGGTCGTACTTTTCCCCTCTAGGCTTTCAGATATTGGCAAAGACCTTTTACACCCCATAGTGCCTTTTTTAGGCAATTCGAAATTGATAAGCTTTCCGACATAACTGAACCTATAAAGAAATATCTGAAGGTGGTACTGCTCAATGCTAGAAGTCTTAAGAACAAACTCTACTCCCTGCAAGTCTTCCTCTCATTGGGGAGGGTAGACATCTGTGTAGTAATGAAGACATGGTTTAAAGCCACAGAGTATAGCCCAGCAATTCAAGGTTATAATGCTTTTTATGTCCAGATACTATACAGGAGGAAACTAAGGGTGGAAGAGTCTCAGTCTATATTAAAACCAACCTCACATCTAGATTAGTTAAAGTGTATGACCCACTGGAACTCATACATGTGCAACTCACCATAAACAGGGTCTCGTACCATATCTTTGTAATCTATTAGTCCCACCTCTAAGTTCCGGGAAACCCATAATATCTGTCTCAATGTACTAGAGCCCCTCATTTTTCAACCCCAGTACAATATTCATGTGGGATCACAACTACCCATGTATAGATAAGGAATCCTGCAGCACTCCTAATACACAAGCCCAGTGATTCCTAAACTTTGTTAATACCAACATCCTGGAACAGTTGGTCAATTCTTTTACCAGAGTAGAAACATCTAGGACCTTGTACTCACAAACATGGGAAGCTGACGTTCCTAACCCAATGTAATGCGCTTGCTCATCAAATCTGACCATAAGGCGGCATTGCTTGAAATAAAAATTAAATCTGGTGATCCGGTGAAACCAAAAATCTTCAGAAACTATCTATCCTCTCTCTGTACTAAGCGACACCTTAGCTAAATTCCAAGCACTAAAAAGAAAAAGCTGAAACATGAAACTAAGACAGAACTGTGACATCAAACTTAGGATGGGACTACAAATACACCCAACCTGGGATGTAAAATCAAATATTTATTCCATACTTAATAAAACAAAAAGATATAGAGTGATAAGCACTTTCAGCCCTCTTTGAGAACATCATCAGCTTTGCTAAATGAAGCTGATGCCTATTAAATCTGCTGGACTTTATTAAGAGGGTCACCAAAGCACTAGATGAAAGCAAAATTGTTCATGCTGCTTACCTTGAACTGGCCAAGGCTTTTGATATAATACGCCACTCAGGAATTATAATAAAATAAGATATGTTCGTAGAGCAAAACGGACAAAAAAAGGACAATGTTAGTTCTTTATTCACATCATGGGAGGAAGCTGTCCTTGACAGATAAGAATTTATCATTGCTAGTCCCTCCATGTTGGGTATCACCGTGAATAAAGATTGAACATCCATGGTTACCCAAAGCAAATTGTCCACCATGTTGCTGGAACTGGCAAATGCATAGAATTCCAACAGGAACTGTTTAGTGTCCCTGAGAATAAAGTCATTAGCTTCAACATATGGTCTCAATTGGGCTTCAACATACAGGGAAAGAGTTTCAGTAACCCACCCTCTCCCTGCTACAATTGGTCTCATGGGAGGAAACACTGGATTCTTATGGATTTTGGGAAGACCTTGAATCGTCATCTTCCACTAGTTTGCTGTACGCAGCAACTAGTGGGTGTACAGGTGGAATAAAGGTGCTAGGTCTTATTGGGCATGGTTCTTGAGTCCAATGTTTTTAGCTTCCAGGATCGTGTGTTTTTGCAACAGGATGGCGTAGCTATGGGCACTTCGTGTGCCAATAGCTACGCCAACCTGGTAATGGCTGAATGGGAATACCAGCATCTCTTCCAAAATGAGTTATTTAAATCATCTGTACCCTTTTACAGGCGTTTTGTTGACGACCTGTTTTTAGTTTGGAAGGGTACCCTCACAGAGTTGAACACATTTTTTAATCAAATCAATGACTCTTTATGGTTCCTTAAATTCACAATGGAATGGTCCAATAGTAGGCTACCTTTTCTCGACATTTATGTTGAGAAGTTACCAGGAGGGTTAGTCAACACAGGGTTGTTCCGTAAATCCACCCACAGGAACACCCTGTTACATCGCACTAGCATGCATCCGGGCTATGTCTATCATAACATAGTCCGTGGCCAATCCATGAGACTATCCAGATACACACCCCATGATCATGAATTTGTTTCAGGCCTGGAGGATTTGGATAGAAGATTCAGGGAACGTGGTTATAGTGCATCAGACATTAATAAAGGGATGGAATCCATCAGTAGGTTGAGAGGGAATAGGGCTACTCCTTACTTCTCTGAAGGGGCCCATGAGTACTACATGAACAGTGGGACCATACATCCATCAAAAGACCATCCCTCATATAGGGGGGAAGTAGTTTTTCCAATTTCTTACACCAAGGATGTAGGGACACTTAAAGATGTCTTTTTGAAACACTGGCATGTATTATCGGTGGATCCCACCATCAAAAGACTTACTGGTGACAAGCCTAGATTTATTTACCGCAATAAGAAGAATATTAAACAATTGTTATGTTATCCAAAGTTGTATACCAATGTTTCGGATATAGAGGGACCCTATATGACACCCTGTAACAAATGCAATTTCTGCTCTTATATTTTGACCGATCCGGTATTTAGATACCCCCAAGGAACAGGTAGTTACAACATCAGGGTAACAGGTAACTGCATGTCTAAGGATGTGATTTACTTGGCAACCTGCACAGCGTGCCCGGCCTACTATGTAGGTAAGACCAACCGTGTGCTGAGAGACAGGATGCGTGAACATGTATATCACATCCGAAAAGAACACCTATATAATGCCCTTGCGAAACATGTGAAGGACTTTGGCTCTAATCATGAGTTTAGATTTAGGGTACTGGAACAGATTTCCAGAACATGTAGAAGGGGGGATGTTGATAACTATACCGAAACACGAGAAATCAACTGGATTATCAAATTTAGGGCAGATGTACCACCGGGCATTAATGGCAAGGTGCCACTACGCCCACTACTAAAGTCAAGGAGACCTAAGATCAATTATTTATAGTTATTGATTGAATTTTTCTGTTTAAACAGTTTTAAATGTTTTTACATAAATGTTTTCACAGATATGTTTATTTGGTGCTGACATTGTTGCATTTTTTAGAAATGAATTTCTTAAGTTATGTTTCTTTAAGTATATCTTATTTTGGCGCTTTTTTTTAGTATATATTAACTTCCTGTTTGAATGGGTAATGTTATATGGTCTGATGAAGCTGTCTCAGTGAAAGCGCTTACCAATTTTATCCAAATAAACCTGTTTTTTACGATTAAGAAGACTTGGAGTTTTTTGGCTGTCTGCAGCTCTACAATCGTTTTCTACTACCTAGTGGTTTGGATTAATTGAGGACCCTCCATTGTTTTGCTCTACGAACATATCTTATTTTATTTTATTGTTTGCTGTTGTTCATTTGTAGAGCATTCACTCCGATTGGTGTTTCTTTCTAATTGGGTACTCAGGAATTATAGGCAAGCTTACTAATTTAAGTTTAAACCTTTTAATCTCCAGCTGGATAGCCAACTGGTTCACTGATAGGACCCAGGAGGTCAAAACAGATGAGGCCACTTCCACCAAGAGGCCAGTCACTAGCGGGCTTGGTACTGGACCCACTCCATTTTCACATCAATACCTCTGAAATGGTAGCAAATACTGAAGTTTTATGGCTGACTAAATTTGCAGATGATTGCAAGCTGGAGTTTATCATCAACTCTCCTGCAGACACTAACATTCTTCAAGAAGGTCAATCTCTGACTAACAAATGGTGCCAAAGCCATGGTCTTAAACTCAGAGCTAAGAAATGTATAATTGCACATTTTGGGAAGTCAACCATCCTGGCTTATTACCATGTTGATAATACATTCCTAAGAGTCAATCCAGTGGTCAGGGATCTAGGTACACACATATACAATAGCCTTATCTTCGACCACTACATGGCCACAGTGAAGAGGAAATCCTTTTATGTTCTGCAACTTATAAGTAAGGGCTTGACATCTAGGTCCAAAGAGGTCATCATCTCATTGTACTCTGCCCTTATCAGATCAATCAAAAAGTACAATGCTCCCTTCAGTATGTACCTGACCAGGCATATGCAGCAGCTAAAGTGACCTTAGAGGGTCCTTACAAAAAGAATACATGGTGTAACAAATCTGCCTTATGTAGAGTACCTTAAAGCCCTTTCCCTCTACTCAGTCTCCTATCGATTGCTGAGGGGTGATCTACGACTGGCTTACAAGGCATCCACAAACCCTACATTTAAGAATCTCCTGCATATTCATAAGTCAAAGAGTACCATAAATACAAGACATAGGGACTTGAATTTTGTCTGTGACTTAAACAGAACATGCTGAAGAGATAGAAATGTGCCCCAGAGATTTCCCCTCCTATGGAACAGGCTCCCCATTCATGTGAAGCTGAGTTTATCTATTACCCATAAGCACAGCCTAGACCAGTGGATGGGGAATAGAAAATTTACACTGGGCCTGGCACCCATGCCCCTTATGGATTTAGGTAACTTATAAATACCTGGCCATGAATGTCCTGTTTGGATACAGGACATCATTATTCTTTCAGGAAAACTTGGCTATGATTAGAAAGGCCCCTGAGGTCATTAACCTAGTAATAATATATGAATCTATGTATCTATGAAGGCTCAAATGACAAGTTTCAACAAGTCTAAACCTCACAAAATGTGTTTTTTGAAGGGAGGGAAGTCTTCACTGTACCTCCCCTTGCTGTAATATGTTATCTCCATGATCATACAATTAAAGACAAAAAACAAAAGACCAAACAATTGTTGAATTACTGACGATGCACAAATAAAAGTTGAAAAGATTGCAATTTTGTTTGGGAAGCAGCAACAAATGAGTTCACACCTGAGGACTTAAATCACTGCTCAGTAAACTCTCATTGAACAGTAACAGAACAGTTCCAAACAGACGTCCTAAGGTTTTCATCTCATTGGGGTATTTTGAAATTCTTTCCATTCCTAAACAAGTTATGCTCTCAGTGCATGGTATGTTGTTTAGTTCATTGTTTTGGCAATCCTAGCACATTGCACTGGTAAATGAATAACTTACCTTATGGAGAAATATTCTGCATGTTGAAACAAAAATTTGCACTGATTCTGGACCTTTGCCTCTCCTATTATTTTTACCTTTGTATCAAAATTATAGAGCAAAGACGTTGTAGCTTCTGAAAAAAATGCAGCATGTCCATTAAGCCTGCTGACTGCATCCTTCCTTGCAGCTTGACACTTCTGTTTGCTTGTATCACAGGATTGCCCATATGAGTCTTCTTGTGACTTCACTTTATACTCTCACCATGTCTATGAATGTCAAGTTATATGTGTTCCTCATCTCATTTTCTGCACTGTCCATCTCATTGCAGACATTGAGTTGATTGTACTGCATCCTGATTTGAATCTGAATTGCTCATTTAACATCTTACTTTCTTCTACTCCCCTGTGTGTACTTATTTATTAATTTCCCTTTCTAGTACTTTCATGCAGTATGACAGGAGTTTGATACTTCAGTACCGCTTGCAGTTATGAATATTCCATTTGTTCTTGTACACTGACACTGGAATATTTATTGTCCAGTCATCTGAGATACGTAACTCTCTCCATACTGCAATGAATATCATGAGCCATAGCTGCCCTAACACACCCAATATCTTAATCATATCTGCAATTACTTCTGAGTATTACACTTTCACTGACTTTATTTACTTTCTTTAGTGCACTTTGTACTGCTTTTAGGGTGGGTTCTGTCATCATAGGTCATGCATGTGGCAGTACACATCCATGGAGTTCTCTTCATTTAGAAGTACTCCTTCCATATGACCTTGACATTCTCTCTGGAATAGTGAGCTGATTGTTGCTGGTGTCCCTTATAAATGGTATTTGTTGACTATCTTCTTTTTTTTTCTGTCAGTGCCTTGTAACCTAACAGAGCTTCTTTGTGCACTCTGCTGAGTCGCCTTCCAGAAGCTGATAGAGTGCCTCTGATACCTTGCTTTTGCTATTGCGACTGCTCTCTTTGTTAGCCAACCAGTATTCATTCATAGCCTGATCCATCTTTTCTGTCTTTCACTTTTTTTCTTCACTTCTTCTTTCTTTCATTCTTTAGATAACTTCCTGGACTTCACCATTCCATCCCTCAACATCCCATAATAAAAACAAAACATTATTTAGACAGACTTCATACTTTCATCTTCCTCAACCAATACCAAGCAAGTTAAGTAGGTTCTTACAAGCTGTGGCAGCAGAAAGGAGACACTGCAGCTGCACTTCATTCTTCCAAGTAAGCCATAATATACGGCACTATATTGCTAAAGGGAGTTTGCATATCACGTGGTGCATACTATTCCTGGATATCAGTCTGATTAAAGACATTATAAAAGGTAAGGCATGCAGATGTTACACAGTTTGAGTAGAAAAATAAACATGCAGAAATGAAGAAATGTCCATTTTCAAGAATGTGTCTGGAAGTATGTTATATAATTTGCAGTAGAAAATTCTTCATCTGCAAATACCAAGAATTTTCTCACTACAGAGCAACTTAACAGAAAACTGGACAGTTGAGATCCAAAAATTTTATGTATACCTCACTGTGAGTAGAATAGAGGAAAAAACTGATAAGGTACAGTCTGTGTCATATTACTACACATTGCTAAGGAAAAACAGTTGAAGCTACTTAAATGTTTTACCTTTCTTGAGCAGCAGAAGTATAAAACTGCAGGATATACTGGCATCACTGCCCATAGTTGTATCTTATCTCAAAAATCACCCCTCCCCAAAAAAGACAAAAATCAGGGAGAGATTTTAAGTATTTCTCTTAGATACATTCTAGAATAACAAACTTTGCATTACCAAAATATGAGGCAAAATGAGGACTATTTGAGAAGTATGTGTCTCTGGTGACCTACCTGTATTTTTAAAGCTGCCTGAAATAGAAAACCATTCCTGAGGACTGAAGCATTTGCTTCTCTTAAAATCCCCATTGACTACTGAGATTGGTCACTCTGAGCAGCAGACCTCTAGTATTTACCCCACATTCATTCAGTGATTACCAACTTTATCCTAATCAGGGTCACACTGCAACAATGTTTAAGATAAAGCATACAATCTTTTTTTCTCCTATTTCCCCAACCAACTGCAACTTTTGTGGGACCACCACTCAATCCTGGGTAGTCTAGTGCCCCTCCTGCAGCAGTGGGTTTTGTGGGCACCTAATGCCAGCTATGCTTCTGCATACAAATATCTTTGACCTTACAACAGCAGCAGATGGTAAAGGGTGCAAATTGAATTTAACAGACCAATATAGAGTCCTTGATTTTTCATTCATGTTGTTAAATGATATGAAGCAAAAATAACTGAAATTAAAAGCTCAAAAAAGAGGAAAAACTGTTACAAATTGCCAGCATACAAAGCATCATCCTTCATGAGTCATCTAAGCTCATACTGAAAAATATAGGTTTCTGAGTCCATTCTGGTCAGCAGCTAAACAAAAAGACCGACTGGGAAAAAAAGGAAAAACAGTTTTCAACTCACCATTATTTATCTCAATGTGTCCATCCTACAAATGGAACACCTAGGGCAGATAGAACCTATCCATCTTCAGTTGCAGTGCAACACAATTCTTTCTGAAGCCACATCCTCCATAGCATTTGTAAATCAAAACAGATGTAAATGTTTTTAATCTTTATAGATAACAGTTGTTAATCAGTTCCTCAGTAATGATTCCTTCACATTTCAGGCAACACCCCTTGCAGCTTAGCATTTGTGCACTAACACAATGATGAATGTGCTAACAGCCCCAAAGGGTGAGCACGGACAGACGAACTGCTTTGTATTCATGCAGATTTTTAGATTGTATTCTTAAGATTATGGTGCACCTCAATCAAAAATGTATGCATATATATGTACCCTATATAAGCCTGCCAGTGTTGCAGGTAATATCCTCACTGCTAATGAGTCTTATTAGTATTTTACTGGCTTTCATTGTGATTATATAGTGGCAGGATCTAGGTAGCAGACAAACAAATTAATATAGATTAAATAATGCTATGTGACATTTCTTGATTTAATGAGCAAATAAGCATTCTGCACATTTGGAAGTATACCTGGCCCTGTTTCAACAGAATGGGAATGACTGACTGTAGACTAGCTGCCTCAGATTTCCAACAAACATAAATGTTGCTCAGACCACTGAGAACTGAAATAGGACTTGTATCCTTGTTTTTTTGGGTAGCTAAGAAGAACTGGCAGTTAAATCATAGCTTTATTGTGACAGGCTGGATGCCTCTTTTATGCAACAGAACCTGGGAATACAGCTCTGTCTGAGTCCTTTGACTTGCTTTTACAAATAGCATAGATATGAATAGTAGTACATTTTACCCAAGATAAATGAAATGTCATTAAAAAAAACAGTTACAGTACCTACTTGTCTATCATTGCATGTTGACCCGTAGGGAGTAGGAATCAGAATGTTTACCTCACCCTTCCCCAATACACACCCTGCTTTTCCTTCACTTCAAACAGAAGAGAGGAATTTATCAACAAAGAGACATTTTGTGACATTATATTTGAGACATTTTTTTTGAAGAATATAAAAAAGAAAAACTGTAACCCATGGAATGTTTATGCAATAAAAGCATTTAACAGGGAAGCAAAAAGAAAATGAATGTACAATTTCAAACAGAAGTGGAAAAAGAGAGAGATACTTTTAAAGAACATCTGAAAACTTTACGTAAGGAAGTACTGGATGCTGCTAAAGTTTATGACAAAAGGGGGTTATGGGCTAGCAGATGGGATTGCAGCATTGTGTTAAAATAAAAATAGAAAAATATTATACATATAGCAAGTGTGATAAATGTGGAGGGAATGGGCATGTTATAAAATACTGGGGGCAGCCAAAAACATTTTTTTTGTGGAAAGGATGGACCTATAAGTAACTGTGATAAAATAAAATGTTATATTTGTTGGGAAAATGACTTGGACATTTATGGATGGATTGTAAGAATGAAAATAAGAGTAAGGAAAAAGAAAAAGAGAGAAGAAAATGAACGAGAAGACATTTTAGAGTAGTAGAAACAGAACAAAAATTAGATGGAAAAAAATAACAAAGAAAACTTAGAAGAAGCCTCTGAAGTAAGTGATGAAGAAGACATAAATTGAGAGATAGTAAAAGAAAAAAATTCACTTAGTAAAAGGGTAAAACACAGAAAAATAAAATTTAAAGGAGCAAATACAAAAGAAACAAGAAAAAAATAGATGAAAAAGAATATATAATGTTTGGGGTTGGTATAATGGTTAAGGTGGTTGACTCACAGACACAAGGTACATGTTTGACTCTCACCATTAGAATGGAAACTGGCTAGGATTAGAATGACCTGTTAAAACGGCTAGCTTAGTAATTAGCTATGAACTTAAAAAATCATAAATCTAAGGAAAAGGGAACATGAAAAATTTAGAGTGCTTTCTGTAAATGTGAATAGTATTAAAAGTATAGTAACAAGAAGGGGGATTTTGGAGTGGCATAATACATCTGATGTAGATGTAATTGCATTAGAAGACACAATATTTTTAACAAATGAAGAAAAATTACAAATAGAGAAACTATGGTGAGGAAAGATAATCTGGAATTTGGGATATGAGAGATGTTCTGAAATAGCTGTATTCTGTAGAAATACAGTAAAGATATTAGATGCAACTTTAGCAAAAATGAGAAGATTAACCATTGTAGATTAAAAATGGAAAGAACAAAAATAAAGAATTATAACATTGTATGCTTATACTTAGTGTAAAGTAGGGAAAATCTTATTTCATCTAATTTTAGTCTATGTAGTGACAAATATGAATATCATAATAACAGGATACTTTAATTGTGAATTAAGAAGCAACCGTAAATAGAAAGGAAATTATATAAGAAAAATGTAGAAGCTATAGGATGTGGTAAGTCAAAACTTGGGGACAAAATTCATGGACTTACAAAAGAGGTATGTATAGAACTGAAATAGATTATTTAATAGTATTACAAGGCTTAGCTAAAAGAGAAGGGGATGTAGTTGAAAAAGGATTTTCTGGTCATCTTGCAATATAGCTAGAGATAAAGGAAAACAAGAAATATATAAAAATAAGCAAAGGAATGAAAAGAATAAATGAGAACACATGGAATGAAGAAGGAAAAAGATTAGTAATATATTAATGGAAAGATTATATTACTATGAGAACATTTTATAAAAATTGGTCTGAATGGTGTATGATATTTAAGGAAAAATATAAAAAGTGCTTTTTACACTGGTGATATGAGATGAGAAAAGTGAAGGAAGAAAAACACAAAACAACATATAATGAAGGAAGATTTAGACCATGATAGAAAGCACTCTGACAAAGAAATAAAAAGAATTACATGAAAGAAATAAAAAATACAAAAAGTATTATAAAAGCAAAGATGTTTTTACAAAGAAAAAAGAGGAAGTATTGAGTTATTTAAAAAGATTAGTAAAGGAAGATGTCTCTATATTGAGAGAAATAAAAAAATGTAAAAGGAGAAATAGCAATAACTGCAGAAAATATTATGAATAGTGCAGTACAATATGTACAATATGTACAAAAAAATTAAGAAAAAAAGAAGGTAGTAAAAAAGCATGGAAAGTAAAAAAAAAGTTAACTGAAAAAGAGAATAATGAGTTGGAAAATGAGATTTGTTTATATGAGCTAGAGTATTAGGAAAAGTAAATACAGCTTCAGCTGCAGAATCAGATGAAATAGTGAAGAAATGTATAAAAATGTAAGATATTGGAAAATATATTGTTTAAAGATTTTGAATGAATAATCAAATTAAGGTTTTATGTAGAAAGAATTATGTAGTAGAATAGTGAAATTCATATAGAAGAAGGAAGATTGAAGGCAATTAAAAACCTGGAAACTGATAGTATTGAATAATAATGATTATAAGATTCTTATGAAAATAATACAAAAGAGATGTGAAACTAAAATGGAAAATATTATGGAAGATAGTAAATATAGTGTAAAGGGGAGGAGTTGTCAAGAATTATTAATGATAGAGAAATTGTAGATGATATTATGAATAGAAAAGAAAAAACAAAATCATGATAAGAGAGCATAATAAGGCATTTGATACAATTTGACATTAAATTTTATTGGTAATAATGAATGAATATAATATATGTTAGAAAGTTAGGAAATTATGTTTGTCAGTGTTTAGTGATAATAAAGTAAAAATACTTCTAAATGACTGATTAAGCCAAATGGTGCATATGAATTGTGGTGTAAGACAGGAATGCCCATTGAGTTGTATACTCTTTGCATTAGTCATGAATATGATAGTATGGGAAATAAATTACAAAATAAAGGAGGTGGGGTATATAACAAGGGTCTATATTATATCATCAAATGCTTAAAAAAGCAAATGATGAATAATCGACTCCATGTAAGCAAAAGCTTACAATCTCGAAAGCTCAGAACAGTGATTTTTTCCAAGGGAAAAAAAAATCGCTGTTCCAAAAAAAAAAAGAAAGAAAAAAAATTGAAAGAATACATAGCTACAGTTAATGCAGCTTAAATGGCACAAGAGGATAGAAAGCAAGATATATGCAAATGAAGCAGTACAGCAATAGTGTAATAGGTAGAGCATTCACTTTATGAGCATTAATTCCCGATTTGAGTCCCACTCTAGTACATTCCCTTTTCCCATATCAAATCACTTTATGACCAGTTTTTTTTTGTTGCATAACCTACTAATTATACCATGATCCCCCCAAAACGTGCACGCTGATTGGCCAGCTTGCCCGTTGTAAATCGAGTTATACTAATGGAAAAAGGTCCGGTCGCCCGGACTTTTTTCCATTAGTATAACTTGTTTTTTTAAAACACTGTCTCGCTATGTTAAATGGGTTTAACATAGCTAGACAGCTTTAAAAGAAGCAACGGAGATCTCCGTTGCTTATTTTAAAGCTGTCTCTATGTTAAACCCATTTAACATAGCGAACAATGTTTAAAACAGCGGAGAAAGCAAGATCTCCGTTGCTTTTTAGCTATGTTAAATGAGTTTAACATGCGAACAGTTTAAAATAAGCGGAGATGTCCGTTTATTTTAAAACTGTTTCGCTATGTTAAACTCATTTAACATAGCTAACATAAAAAACGGAGATCTTGCTTTCTCCGTTGCTTTACAACTCTGATGTACTGCGCGCAGTACATCAGAACTGCGGATGCCAGACATCTGCGGAAGGGCAGTAAACAGGCATTATACTATGCCATTATTTAAGAAAAGTAATAGTTTCTTTTCTTAAATAATGTCATGTATAATAGCAATAACCACTTCTGGGTGTGGGTAATGCTAAATTTAACCATGGTTGGCTTTGTTTGGTGCCTCGGGCTTCGCCTCGGACCAAACCACGCCATGGTAAATTAGCATTACCAAGCGGGTTATTGCTATAATAACATATATTTCTGAACTGGAGTGCTGCATTAAATGCAGATGTGAGGTGTCATTGTCATAATGTTGTAAAGTTCACAGATAATCACAAGTTCCCCATACAATATATGTACACAGGAATCGGGGATGCAAATGGAAAGCAAAATGTGTAATTAATGATAAATCCATACAGTCCAAATCCATCACATTCCCAAGAAGCATTTGACATGACTGGCTAAATTAGTGCGAGGGTAAGTGGGAGTAAGCACTATTAAGCAAGAGTAAGCATATTTAAGCAGTAGTAAGTGGGTTTAAGCCCGTTTGCATGGGGGTAAGCAATGCGCACACAGGTTAAGCAATACTGATGCTAACTCTCTGTAAGCATATTTAACCAATGGTTAGCATTGCTTACTCTCACGCAAACCCACGCAAACCCACTTACAACTGCTTAAAAGTACCTTAATCACTCTGTTTGCTACAACCGCTGTTCTTGCGGGAAACAAAATAAACAGCCTTTGCAGGTCTTGAACCCAGGACCCTATACACTCTAGTCACAGTAGTTAACCACTAAGCCTTCACAGCAGTACATAAGATTGAGGTATCTCCAAACAGATCCTCACTATAGAAAAATCAAACCGAACATGTGAAAGGCATCTATATACAGTTTTATGTTGTATAACCTACTACATAACATACATATGTGAACTGGAGTACTGCAGTAAGCCCAGATGTGAGTTGTCATTGTAATAAAGTGTTGAAATCCCCTAATAAACACAAGGACTCCATACAGTGTATGTACACATGAATCATGGATACCAAACACATATATAACATGTAATGAATAATAAATTAAGGCCAAAAAGAAAATATAATGCAAATTAAGTATTAAGTAATGCTAAGCATTGCACAGCTCAGTAGTAGGTGTAAGCAATGTGTAGGCCGGCTAACTCAGTCTGCCCATTGGTGTACCCCTTTAAGCAATGCCAACCTTAGGTAAGCAGGTTTGCTCATAGCTTAGCATTTTCAAAACTGTCCAATCATGGCAAAGTGCAGGAAACTAGCCCTATTTAAACCCAACAGGTGGGAATACATCTCATAACTGGTTGTAGCTTCCTCCTGTAGGCACTATGTCTGGTATGGGAGAGGGTGTGGACTTTCAGGTGCAGTGCTGGGGCATCCAGGAGTCCAGAGTCATGGCAGGACTCCTTGTGAAAGACCATGACCAGAGACTGCTGCAGGGCCAGTACCATGGTTCCCAATACAAAGTGGAAGCCTGGGACCATCTTGTTCGTGATCTCACCAGTGCCACTGGCATACCCCAAACTGATGAGCAGGTCAAGCATCACTATGCAGACCCGAAGTGGAGAAAGGGGGATCTCTTGTAGCCAGCTGGTGAGAGCTGCATGGATGGTTACTGAAGATGTTGACTTTGACTTAGAATGTAACAAGATGAAGTCCATGTTCACAAGTAAGGGGTATCCTATCAAATTATTTTTAGAAACACTTACAGAAGTTAAAGATAAGAGATCCACAGGTTGGTTTAAACCTATTTTAACTAGTAGAGCATATAAGGATGGTATTACTACCAATACTAATCTAATTATCCGACAGCATGACAAAAACGATGACAGTGTCATGTTATTACATCTCAGTTTCCTATCTACTTTTTCAGCTGACACAGCAAGAGTCAAAGAGATTTTTATAAAAAATTGGGCATTAATCTTGGAAAAACCGTCCACTTGTACTAAGCTAGGTATCAGACCCCGCTTCACTTTTAGAAGGGGTTTTAACCTTAAAAATCTGTTGGAAAGGCATAAGAATGAGCATCTAGGTACGAACAAGTGGGTACATAAAGGTATGCGTAAATGTGGGCATTGCACACAGTGTAAACACATTCAAGTGACTACTGACATTAATATTAATAACAAACACTACACAATAAATGGCTCCTTTAATTGTGAGTCCAAAGCTGTAGTATATGCAGCTTGCTGTCAGGTTTGTCCCTCATTTTATATAGGTAAGACCGAGCGGAAACTAAAACAAAGAATATACAAGCATTGTTATGCTGTTAGTAAAGGTGATGTTAACAATGCTCTTGCTCGGCATATTTTATGACTTCCAACACATGAGTTTTTATTTTTGGTTGTACACCAAACACCTTTAGACCCAAGAGGGGGGCCTTGGCAACTTTTATTTGAACAAAATGAGTTGTATTGGCAAATCAAAATGGCTGCATACATTTTCCCTGGTTTAAATGAATTTGTGTCTATTAAAAGCATGTTAAAATTAAAAGCTTTACATAGATAACATATTAATTTTGCATAAAAGATTTTGAATTTGATACTGTACCTTTTTGTTGATTAAGTTTGAAACATAGTAACATTTACACAGTTTTTAATATATATAAAAATATGGACTTTGTTTTTGGTCATATATTCAGTATTATTATGATCAGATTTTGGTCTTTAACCAGCATGCAATTAATTATTTATTTTTTACATATTACTATATATATATTTTATGTGTCTATATTTAGCTAAATATCTTAGTTCTTACAGTAAATTTATGTCATTATCACATATTATACATTTTCAGTTTTGCCCTAGTAGCTTTTTAAAATGTGATTTTTTAGTATAACATTTACACATGTTATACATATATATTTAATGTTATTTATGTACTTAACATTGTAACATTTTAGAGCAGGTTTCATACTGTTTAAATATTGTACTTTTATCTGGTTTTATTTTTATTGGTTGATTGAATGACTAATTGATAATTAACTACAAGCTATATAAGCATCACTTTTATGTTGTTCTGGGTCTGAAGAAGGTGGAATATTTTTACCACTGAAAGCACTTACCATATTAAAGTTTTTAGTTGCTTTAGCATTACGTTATTTGTATTTGCTTATTTCAGCTTTCTCCTACCATTCAACTCGTTTTTCTTTTGATTTTTAGTAGTTTTTTGTTTTTCTTGTTTTTTTTGTTGGATATCATGGTGAGTGGGAGTGGAGATGGGGAAAGCGGTTCGCAACTACTGTTTCCATCAACATCTGAGGAACTTAATGCTACTATGGGTCACAGTCATAACAGCAACTCCAACAAAGCGAATGCTGTTGGGAATTTAACCATATTGGTAAACATGCTTCTTGGGAAAGTTGAGGCACTTTCCCAGAAGTTTGAGCAAGGTACAAGAATGGTCAATACCTCCAGTATGGCAGGAAACACCAAATCAAGGACTTAATTTACCCTGTTCTCATAATAGAAGTGCAAGTCCAAGTACCAATGATGTGCAGCCTTGTTTACCTTCAGGAAGGATTAGAGAAGGGACACAGGAAGTTATCATTGCTCCCAGACAAGAAGTGAATGTAGTAGGGGAGCGTTCTGCTGGTAACAATGTTTCTAATGCTGTCAATAGCATCCCAAGCATGGCTGGTTTTCTGGATCATAATAACTTCTTTATTCACACAGTGAACGACCAAAATGGAGCCAACCAACATCGTGATGTGAGTAATATAACTGATTTGCTTAATGCATTTGACCAAAAACTTTTTAAATGTCGCAAACTGCAGCTTGAAGTTGCCTATCTAACTGAATGTTTAGACAAGAAAATCATTCCCAAAGGGCTTAGACAGTGGCGCTTCCCTGCAGGTTTAATTGCTGAATCTGTTTTTCATAAGGAACTTATAGCATTATTTGACAGGCAAGCAGCTGAATTCATTAAAACTTTGGTTAATTTTTATAATACTGAAATTGCTACTTTTAAAACTGAACTTGAAATAATGGAACATTCTATTTGTGGGGATCACAACTTTGAACAGTATAAATATGACTATTGCAGAATTTATTCAAGTATTGATGCTATTATTAACAAATTGTTAGCCACCAAAAAGAAAAAAATTGACAGAGATGTACAGGCTTATGTCCATAACAAGGCATACCCCTCCCCCAGTCACCCACATGAATGGTATTCAAGATTATACGGGTTCTAGACCTGATTTTGTACCTAACAACAATGGTCCCAATAACTCCTTTCACCATAATGCTCATCTGGAAGAACCTTTACGTAGAAGTGAAAGAATAAGAAATAACCAAACACAACTTAACCAGCAGCAGTTCAATGATGTTAATGGCTCTAGTTCAACTGCTAACAACCAGGTTTTTCAAGTGGACAGGGATTCAAACCACAACAACCAGAACAATCAATCGAACCTGAGACGGCAAGGGAATTGGAAGAACAATCGGAGGAACAAGAGGAGGAGGTAACACCAATTGCACCTAATGAACCAGAAATTTTATTGAGCACACACAGTGACTTTAAAATTTTCAACTATACTGCTTTAACTGTAGATCAAAATATGGTTGATTTCTTTGCTAAAGGTCTTTCCTTTGTCCCCCATCAAAAAACTAATTTTGTAAAATGATAGTTGATCTTAAAATGTATGGGCGCAAATTGAATTTAGCGGTTCTGATGGGGACCAATTCTACACTTGTGAACTCTCTACGAGTTTCTAGTTTGTTTAACCCCCCACTTGTACCCACATTAATGTCCTTTGAAAAAATGTGTGAGATAGATTTAAGGAGACTATCAGATAATGATACGCATGTTAGATTAACGCACACTAACATTATTTCTGAGGACAAACAATACATCGACTTGATACACAATTGTGGTATTAGAGTTATGAAACCGGACAAGGGAGGGGGCATGGTGTTTATGAATCAGTCTAACTACATTAGTAAGATGCGTGAACACATGGATTCTGAGGTATTTACCCCTACTAGTTTACATCAGGTTAATACTGCATGCAGGCACATTAGAACTGCTCTAGACAATTTATTTCTGGAAGGGTCTATTGATATAGACACCTTTCAGGATCTTTCTATGGCAGTACCTAGAATTCCTAGTATTTTTGGGACTCCAAAACTACACAAGGATATTAGGAACCCCCCTTTTAGACCCATTGTTGATGGTAGGGGTTTGATTACTTTTGCTTGTGCTAAATTGGTAGATAGTATTCTTAAACCACTTATTAACCAGGAGTTACAAATATGTCGTGATTCATGGAGTTTCCTGGATAATATTAACAACTTGGAGTATAAGGACAACAATACTTTTGTTACGATCGATGTAAAAGATCTATACACAGTCATCCCCCATCAATTGGGTATAGAATGGGTGAGAGAATTTGTGTTGTCCAAGAATGTAGAGCATGATAAAATATGTCTGGTTGAAACACTTTTGGATCTGATTCTTTCTAATAACTATATTATGTTTGACAAGAATATATTTTCAGGAAAATGTACTATGGTACACCAGATACCAAGACGACATGTGTCTGGTATGGCAAGGTGACATCAAACTGATCAAAGGATTCATACAACATATTACCAACAAAACCAATTTTCTTGAATTCACTTATCAAGTAGGGGTAGATAGCATAACATATCTTGATGTACAACTGATTAATGACAGGTATAACAAGCAGTATAAAGCTACCATTTATAGGAAACCTACCTACTCCAATGCCTTCCTGCACTCTACTAGTGAGCATCCATATCACCAGGAAAGGGGCAGTTGTTAAAGGCCATTTGGTGAGAGCTGCATGGATGGTTACTGAAGATGTTGACTTTGACTTAGAATGTAACAAGATGAAGTCCATGTTCACAAGTAGGGGGTATCCTATCAAATTATTTTTAGAAACACTTACAGAAGTTAAAGATAAGACATCCACAGGTTGGTTTAAACCTATTTTAACTAGTAGAGCATATAAGGATGGTATTACTACCAATACTAATCTAATTACATGACAGCATGACAAAAACAATGACAGTGTCACGTTATTACATCTCAGTTTCCTATCTACTTTTTCAGCTGACACAGCAAGAGTCAAAGAGATTTTTATAAAAAATTAGGCATTAATCTTGGAAGAACCGTCCACTTGTACTAAGCTAGGTATCAGACCCCGCTTCACTTTTAGAAGGGGTTTTAACCTTAAAAATCTGTTGGAAAGGCATAAGAATGAGCATCTAGGTACGAACAAGTGGGTACATAAAGGTATGCGTAAATGCGGGCATTGCACACAGTGTAAACACATTCAAGTGACTACTGACATTAATATTAATAACAAACACTACACAATAAATGGCTCCTTTAATTGTGAGTCCAAAGCTGTAGTATATGCAGCTTGCTGTCAGATTTGTCCCTCATTTTATATAGGTAAGACCGAGCGGAAACTAAAACAAAGAATATACGAGCATTGTTATGCTGTTAGTAAAGGTGATGTTAACAATGCTCTTGCTTGGCATATTTTACAATTTCCAACACATGAGTTTTTATTTTTATATATATATATATATATATATATATATATATATATATATATATATATGTATAACAATAGCAATAGCAATAGCAATATATATATATGCAAGCATATATATATATATATATATATATATATATATATACATATATACATATATATATATATATATATATATATATATATATATATATGTATACAGATATATAGCTATAGGTATAAAAGAGAACATAACAAATACATATGTGACCACAGTCACCGTTAATGGGGGTGAGGGGGCCCAAGCTACATATGTCTTGTATTGATATTACCCCCCCCACAGCCAAACAGGTCTGCCCTGCAATACAATACCAACTGTTGAAGTCCTATAACCAGGATCCGACACAACATGGGCACAAGATGTTAACAGTAATCCATCCCACCTGTAAGATGTCAGGCTGGTATCAATAACATATCATGCAGTACAGGCTGGCTACCATAGGGAACGTATAGTGCAGAAGCAATAAACATTCCTAAGATACACCCATACACACACACACACACACACACACACACACACACACACACACACACACACACACACATATATATATGCAGATACATATCTATCTATATATATATATATAGATAGATAGATAGATAGATAGATATAGATATATATGTAACTACATGTACACACACAGAGATATGTATAGGAAGATACATATTTAGAGAGTGCACACCATACAGAACAGCCAGTATTCGTCCAGTTGCCACCTTATCAAATGGACAGTGTATTAGTCACCCATACAAAAGACAATTGTTGCCTGCTTTTGTGTGTGTCTGATAGCTTCAAGGCTTGCTGATTTAAAATAGTTTATGTTTGCAAATTCTTTCATACACTGTTGGAAACCCCTGGTGTTCTAGCTGAAGTGAGATTCTCAAACAATCTGGAAATATATTGCTGACTGAATAGTATATTTCTTGACATTTTAACCTTTCAGAGTTCTGCATTGTCTGAATTTTGCCTGACTGAATTATTGTTTGCCTGACTGAATTATTTTATATATTTTCTGGCATTGTTTTATGTTTCTCATCTATCATGAAACCGCTTCCTCCCTATTCCTGAGGTGGAGTTTATAAAACTGGTCTAACAGCTTTTGTGTTATCAGATTGCTTCAAAGCTTGCAGATTTAAAAATAGTTTCTGCTTGTAAATTCTTGCATACACTGTTGGAAACTCCTGGTGTTCTGGCTGATGTGTGATTCTCAATCTGGAAATATATCACTGATTGATAAGTGTATTTCTTGGCATTTTAACCTTTCAGAGTTCTGCATTGTCTTAATTTTGCCTGACTGAATTATTGTTTGCCTGAAAGAATATCTCCAAATAAACACATATAAGCATGAACAGGAACACCACTGCCGGACACAAGAACTTCTTTATTAACACGTTCTGGTACCTTGGCTTCTTGCCTTCTGCTGGAACATTTTAACATCACAAATGTGTCCCTATACATACACCTCTCTTTTCCAATTAATCAATTAATCACTTTAACAATTAAATAATTATAATGGTACTAAACCAGTATTTAAAGTGAACTGTGTTTCAATCAACATCAAACAGACTTGTAAAGTATTATGCTTTTAAAGCATTGCACTTTTTAAAATATTGCACTTCCCTTTTTATATTTGATAGCACCTAAATGTTCAAAACAAATATGAATACATAATACCAATGCATTTTTAATACATTTTCAATATGCCTTTTGTGAATACATTCTTCCCTTTTTGCATTTAATAGCACCTGAATGTTCAATGCAAATATAAATACATAATACCAATATATATTTAATACATTTTCAGTATGCCTTTTGTAAATGCATGCTTTGATGCATCTTTTTTCATTACATATATGTACCTACAACCAAAAAAACGACATTAAATCCATGACTGTACATTTACATTACGTTCATCCACTATATCCCCTGCTATCTAAGTATGATAAAATATTATATTATTATAATGCAATACTATATCCTTAAATTTCCTTCTAATTTCAATTATTACATTTAAATATATATTTATATAGAAAACTCACATTGCAATGCATGTAGTTATTACATTTATAACATATTTTTATCAACTCTTTTAAATGAATAAAAATACCCATGGCACTTTATTGTCCTTATTTAAATATTCAGATTATTTTCCAAATTTATTCCATGGGGATATAAAGTGTGGAAATTAATAATCATTCTACTCTCTGTTTAATTGTTTTTTTTTTTAATTTCCCCTGCTATCAGTTGGTCATGCTATAACACTGAAAAATAAGCTCCTATCTGACCCTTGATGCTTAGACATAAAGTGTATGGTGACAGGGCTTTCTAACCTCTGCCTTCTCACATCACCCAAATGTTCAAAAATTCAAACTTTGGCCTTTCTGGTAGTTTGACCAACATACCAGGAAATGGGATCACAGTCACACCCTAGTATATAGATCACACCAAAGCTGTTAACAATTGTAATATTCATTGGCCCTATACAATTTTCCATTAATCCTACTACCATGTAAATTCTTTACCCGGTTACATATTGAACAATTTCCACAGTTGTAGGTACCAACAGTTTTACCCATCGCATCCTGACATGTTAGTTTAAAACCTTTCCTATTCAACAATTATTTTAAATTGTAAAAAACAGCCCAACTGTAACCAGGTGTCCTTGCAGAAAACTAATACAAATCCAAAGAGCAAGGCAGCAAAGACAAGGCTCCAGCTTCTTTATAATGCAGTCTGCTCTAACCTGATGAAGCATTCAGTGAAAGCACTTTTGTATCATTAAAGCAGACTGCATTATAAAGAAGCTAGAGCCTTGTCTTTGCTGCTTTGTTCGTTGAATTATTTTAAATTGTTGTACCTAACATAGGAAAACACAATATGTTTGGGAAACAGAGGCAATAGAATTATCTTCAGTAACAATTTCCCATGCTTGCCTCACTATTTTCTCCAAAACAGGAGAAAAATCAGAATACCTTGTAACAAAAAATAATTTTTCTTCTTCTCCTCCCTCTTTTGTATGCAAGGTTTTTCTTTCATTATAATTTCTACCAGCCCCAGTGCAGTCCTCATCTATTCCCATAATTTTATTCTTTTCTTTTCGTAATATTCTATCATCATACCCTCTGTTCCTTAATCTATTTTGTACTTCATTAAACATGTTTTCTTTAAACTAACTTCAGATGTATTCATAAAGATTCTTTTGAATTCTCCATATAGTAGTGACTCTATGAGATGGGGGTGCATACTGGTCGCATGTAGAAAATTGTTAACAGCTGTGGGTTTTCTATATAGCTTGTGCTGTATCCTCATACCACTATCAACATAAAAAATTACGTCCAAAAATGAAATGCTGTGTCTGTCAGTGCCCCAAGTGAATTTCAGTCCATGTGGGTTATTGTTCAAAGCTTCCATGAATTCCACAAATTCAGACTGATCATCCTTAAAAATAAATAACAAATCATCTATATATCTTTTATAATAACCTACCTTTTCTACATAGTAGTCTTGTAACACCATAAACTGACTTTCAAATTCCCCCATGTAAATGATGGCATAAGATGGGGAGAAAGCCGCTCCCATCACCGTTCCCCTCTTTTGTAAGAAAAACTCATTTTTCCATTTAAAATAATTATGGGTTAAACAAAATTCAAGGAGGGTCAGCAAAAATGCAGAACGTGGTCCTTCCCCCAATTTCCTAGCCTCTGCCTCCATACCCCATCTTCTATCAATGTTAGAATGCAAAGAATTAAAATCCACTGTTCCCCTAAAATAGTTCTCTTGCCATTCAGAATTTTCCAAATCTTGACAAATTTGCTGCTTATTTTTAACATGGGAAGGTATGGCAGTCAAATATTTTTTGAAGTGAAAGCCCAAAAAAATATTTACGTTCTCCAAGAAAGATCCTATACCCAAACAATGGGTCACCCTGGAGGTTAAAACAAACCTTTGTGTATCTTAGGAATAGCATACATGAACAGCTGTTTAGGTATGCTGACAACCAATTTTTTGACATCTTTGTTTTTCAAAAAGCCAAATCTTTCCACATGTTCCAATATATCATCTAACTCTGTTGAAAATCTTTGTAAAGGATTATATTGTAACTTAACATAATATCCTTATAGGTTCATAGGTTCATAGGTAGGTACTAGGCTATTGGCCCTGGGGCCTATACAAGCCCAGCCAAAAAGGTACCCTGGCTTTTGCCACCCAAGAAAATTATTTTCCTGTGCCACTGTCGAGCAGAGCCACAGAGGTGATCCCTGGGGTGAATTTCCTATTTCCCATCCAATCATCAAGATTTTTCTTGAAGAGTGCTAATGTGGAGCTTTGTTTTATATAGATAGGTAGTTTATTCCAGAGTATGGGAAGTCTCTGGGACAGGAATCTATCCCTCTGGCATGTTCTGTTTAATGTGGTGACAAGGTTTAGGTCCCTAGAGCATGTAGCTCGGAGGGATTGGGATTTCTTTAAGTGGAGCATGTCCAACAGCTCTGGGTTTGACATAGCTTTGTATGTTAGGCAGAGATCACCTCTGAGTAGGTGATATGTGATGGAGTAAAGCTGGAGTTTTTTGAGACAGTCTGCATAGGGCATCTGTTTGAGGCCAGTAATCTTCTTTGTGAGGTATTTCTGCAGCCTTTCCAGTTGTTGTAGATGTCTTGTGAGGTACATACCAAAAGGGGCATTGTACTCTATAATGGGTCTAATGAGTGATGAGCAGAGGGGAACAATGACCTCTTTTTTTTCTGGATAAGAAACCTTTTGTGATGAGTGTGCCACATAGAAGGATTTCCTAACTACTGTGGCAATGTGATTATCAAAGGAGAGACTGCTGTCCACCTGGGTCCTAAGGTCTCTTATCACACTTTCAGTGTTAAGTATACTACCGCCTATGTTGTAGTTCATGGGTACAGAGTTTTTACCAAAGGGGATGACAATGCACTTTTTGGCATTGAGCTTGAGGCCATGGCTTTGACACCAGGCATCTGTCTCAGTGAGGCCCTTTTGTAGGATGTCCACATTGTTAGGAGTTTCGATTATGGCTCCTAGTTTGCAGTCATCTGCGAACTTCGTTAGCCAAAGACCTTCTGTGTTAGCCTGCACTTCAGAGAAGTAGATACCAAACAGGAGAGGACCAGGACTGAACCCTGTGGTACTCCACTTGTCACTGGTCTGAAGTTGGATTTGGAGTCTGCTACTTTCACAGTGTGGGTTCTGTCAGTGAGCCAGTTGGCAACCCATCTTGTGACATAGCGATTTATACCTAGTTTAGTGAGTTTATCTATAATTCCAGAGTGGGGGATGGTGTCAAAAGCCTTGGCAAGATCTAGATAGGCTGTGTGAACCACCTTACCCTTGTCTACGGCTTTGGTGATGGCTTCAAAGAAGTCTATCAGGTTTAGGAGACATGATCTGCCTTTTACAAACCCGAACTGGGTGGGATCCAGAGTTTGAAGATTGCCAATATCTTTGTTTATAAGTTCCATGATGATATGTTCCATGGCCTTGCAGACCAGGCTCATCAGGCTAATGGGGTGGTAGTTCCCGGGGTCCGTGGTGGCTCTCCCCTTGTGGAGTGGGATAACCATTGATGTGCACCATTTAGCAGGCACAAAGCCTGAGGTGAGGCTATGATTGAACATGGTACTTAGGTGGGGTGCCAGTTCATTCTGTAGTTCATGTAGAACGCAGCCTGGGATGTTGTCTGGTCCCATGGATGCTGTGTTCTTGGCTTTGGAGAGTGTGGTTTTTACCTGTGCAGCCGTGATTACAGGAACTTTGCATTCTTCCGGTATAGAGATGGGCTCTTTAGGGGGTGAGAGGGGGCTAAAGTTAGCACTGAACCTATCTGCCAGGATGTTGGCAGTATCAGTTGAGTTTGTATATTTAGTGCCATTGTGCTGTAACTCAAAGCAGATCTGGGTGTTGCCATTGAGATTCTTGACATAGCTATAGAATGCTTTGTGGTTGTCTTTAGAATCAGTGGCAATTTTGTTTTCATAACTAGCTTTGGAGGATTTTATCAGGGATTCTTCAGATAATATATTTGAAACCATTTCATCATATTGTACTGTGCTCATCAACAACCAATTACCTCATTTGTCAGCTATTTTGTACACTATCCCATCTAAAGTTGACCTTAACTCCTGCAATGCAAGCCATTCTTCCTGTTTTAGATTGTAAGAACAGAATGTCTTTATAAAATTGCCATAGCAATTTTAAACTTTTTTGCATACTAAACTTTCAAATAAATTGATAGCCTGACTAGTTCTAAGGGGCATAAAATTGCTGTCAGAAGTCAGTTTAGGCATTTCCAAACTCCCATATCCTGTAAAAAATGGTTCAAATGCAACATTAAATTCAGCATGATCATCCTGTTTCTCACCACCAAAACCCACACATACTTGAAACATTTCATTGTCATAAGTGCTTAAATTCAACAAATAATCTTCTAAGGATTCATTAGCATTCTCTTCATTAGTGAAAACCATGTCCTGCCTAGTTTGAAAAAACACTCTCAGATGTAATTTATGCTAAAAATTCTTAACATCTATGATCATGTCTGCAAGAGATGGAATTTTAGTTGGTACAAACTTTGCCCGTCTGAGTAAAACTTTTTCAGCAGCACCAGAAATATTAACATCAGTTAAATTAACAATTTTCAATGCATTGTTTTCAGCTGGAATGCTGTGACCCCCCTGCAGATGTTTCAAAAGTTAAACAAAAATCCTCTTGAACAACACTAATATTATTATTATCATTATTAACACAGTTGTGAGAAGCAAAAGAATTACTTGAAAGTATATCACGCACATCTTGATTTGAAATAAACAGTCTTACTTCTTCCTGTTACTTCCGTTGTTCTTTCCTTTTACCTCTTTTGATTTGGCTTGCTGTTGAGCCTGTCCTTGCCCTTCCATCACATTTTTTGAATGTAGGGAATCTTCAGAGTTCACTTCTTCAAATGAAACACTTTTCCTGCCCAAATATTGCTCACCTGAAGAAACAGACAAGTCACGGACTTCAGACACAGTCCGTTTGCTCTTTCTAAAGTTATTAACACACCCCCTACGTGAACAAGTGTAGAGTAAACCATTTTCAAAATCTTTTATATCCCTGTTAAGTTTTTTCTTTTCACATTCAATAACTTTGTTTTCAGCTTTTTGTACATTTAAATTAATCTCTTCAAAATGTTGCTTGTACCTTTGGGGGGGGGGTTCATTTAACAATGCATCCTGTAACATGGTGATTCCCCCCATAGTTTCTCCAAATTTCATGCATCCCTTATGATCAGGACCTGCAACCAAGCAAGTGTACATTGCAGTGAGGCCTGCCTCCATTCAGCCAGGAGATCACTCTCATCATCAGTGAACTCACCGGAATGCAACCGATCAACACAGGGGCCCCTCAGAGTGATATTCAATGATATATATTTCTCGAGCAATTTAAGATCATAAAGGACCTTTACCTCCTTGATCAATAATCTTTCCAAAAAATGAAATTTATCCATCTCACCACTCTCAGATGAAAAAACCCAGGGATCCATTAAAGCAAATCTTCATTCATGATCAGCAACCAGGTCAGCAAACAAAGTGCTGCCAGTAGTAGCTACAGGTTCAGTCGTCTCCATATTCCAGGAAAATGATAATTTCCACACACATCATAACAAAAGAATATCTTCAAATAAACACATATAGCCATGAACAGGAACACCACTTCTGGACACAAGAACTTCTTTATTAACACATTCTGGTACCTCAGCTTCTTGCCTTCTGCTGGAACATTTTAACATCACAAATGTGTCCCTATATATACACCTCTTTCCCAATTAGTCAATTAATCACTTTAACAATTAAATGATTATAATGCTACTAAACCAGTATTTAAAGTGAACTGTGCTTCAATGAACATCAAACAGACTTGTAAAGTACTATCCTTTTAACATGTGATGTCTTTAGTTCATAGTTTAGTACTAAGCTAACTACCCTTGCGAGCCATTTTTTAAGCTTAGCCAATTATCCCTTGTGAGACTCAAACCTTGCACCTTGTGTTTGTAAGGCAAATGCCTTAGCCATTAAGCCACACTCATTGACTTGTAAGTTCTCATTTTTTTATCTGAAGAAGTTGCTGTATGGGCAGCGACGAAAAGCGCTTCATATTAAATCTGTTTACTTTATTTTGGGCTTTTGGACTTGTTTGTCTTGGTTTCTACAGTTTTGTTACATTTCCAGCAAGTTTTGAGTATTATGCCTTTAAAGCATTGCACTTTTTAAAATATTGCACTTCCCTTTTTACATTTGATAGCACCTGAATGTTTGTGCTTATATGCGTTTATCTGAAACTGTTTTCCCCTCCTTCCCACCCTATTCTTTTTATTTTCAAAACAGTTTTATTAGAATTAAAACTAAAAAATAAATATGTAGATTAGAAATGAACAATTTTCAAATAGATAGTCAAATAGTAATACAACAAACAGAAAAAAACTATATACAAAGACATTCTCAACAATTATAAATCGATTAAATAATTACTTTTGTAATAAATTGTAGACTTTTTTCGATATATTGCATTTAACAGTATTCTGAGGAGATCTTGATTTGATAGTTAAATATTCCATATTACAGACTTCCAGAAGTAAAGATTTGAATTCTTGAATCGAGGGAGTAGTATTGGATTTCCACTTTCTTGTAATTATTTTTCTGGCAACTGATAATATAGCCCAGACTAAAGATTGATTAACTTTGCTTATGCAGTTAGGTACAGGAGTATTGAAAATAACAAGTGACTTGGTGAGAGTAAAATTATCTGTGAATATAGCTTGTAAAAAGGAATTAACATTTTTCCAAAATTCATTTAAAATTGCACAATCATATACCATGTGAAACCATTCTGCATTTACTTCTATATTACATCTCCAACAGTTGACATTACTTTTATTAAATTTACTAAGAGATAATGGGGTAATAAAAGATCTGTGTAAATATCTCCAAGTAAAAGTTTCCATTTCAATGATGAGGTGGTAAAACTAGCTGATTGTAATATGTTCATTGTATTATTTTCTGTAGGAGAATGATTATTAATTAAAGTAAAGTAATTCCAATTGGTATCTAAAACAGTTTCCATGTCAAGTTTAATTAGTTTATAAATGTGAAATAATATGTTTTTGGTAAGAGATTTATGTTGTATAGATAAAACCATATATTGAATAATCTTAGGTATTGAATTCTTGGTTGTAAAAGACATAGTATTGAACTTATTTAAAATGTATTTCCTTGCTTCATGTAAGTCCAACCAAGAAAGAGAGACATCTTCATATTCATTTTTAAGTATGTTAATAGATTTTAAGTCATTATCTGACATCATGTGAAACCAAAATATTATTTTTTTTCTTTAACTGAACACATTTTTGAGTAATCAGAGGAAAATATAACACTATGTGTGTAGGCTATTGGAAATAACAGAAATAATCAATCCTTAAAATTATTAAATTTAAACATTAAATTTCTGAAAAATCTCAACAAAAGAGTTATATAATTTGATTTAAAATTCTGAGTATTATTAAAAGTAATGTATTCTTTTAAAACCCATATGAAAGTATTAATACAAGGGGTCTATTTTCTGGGATCTGTTGTTATTTATTGCTTTACAAGCTAACATTTCTAGATTTTTTTTCTATTTGGCTGAATATTGTGGATCTATAAGAAGAGAAATAGTTTTAACCATTAATGAGATTGCATACATTTCTAAATTTGGGATGGCTATACCTCTATTATTCCAATTTTTTCATATGGGTGGACCAAGCTATTCTGGATTTGGTCAGGTACCATAAAAAATTATGCATCACAGAATTGAATTTCTTAATAATATAAGTAGGAGGGGTAAGGAGATTGATTGAATAATATATAACATTTTGGGTAGAAAGATCATCTTAATTATTAAAAGTTTCTCATCCATTGAGAATGGGATCTTATTCCATTTCTGAGTAAGGTTTTCTATTATCTTTAGACTTTTATTATAGTTTACTTGAGCAATATCTTTAATACTTTTAGTAATCACAATACCCAAATAACATATTTCTTCCGATTGTGTTATGTATTTTTATAATCATCCTGTAAATCAAATTACTTAGGGCCAATTATTAGTATTTGAGCTTTATTATTATTAAAGAGTAACCCTGATTTTTTTTGAAAATACTCCATGTCTGAGAATAATGCTCTGATCGATTTGTTATTTCCTTCTAATGTGATTAGAATATTATCAGCAAACATTTGTATTTTGGAGAATTCATTTGAGGTTATCTTGTATCCTTCAATTTCCACATTATTTCTTATCAAGTTGGCCCAGGGCTCCATAATTAATGTAAATAATAAGGGAGATAATGGACAACCTTGTTTGGTACCCTTAATGATGGGAATATTTTGAGAAATATCTGTTCCTATTTTAATATATGCTTGTCAATCTTTATATAATTGGGTTATTAAATTAATAAAATTATTTGAAAAATGTAAACTTTGTAATAAAATAAATAAGTGATCCCAATTAACTGAATTGAATGCACAGTTTATATCTAGACTAATTAATGTTAGGTTTTTATTTAAAGGTTTGACTGATTCTATTAAAGATAAGGTTCTTTTGATGTAATCATAAGAATTTTTATTTATAATGAAACCAGTTTGATCATCTTCTACTAATGATGGTAAAAAGATTTTAAGCCTATCGGCATATATTGACATAAACATTTTATAGTCAACATTTAACAAAGAAATTGGCCTATATGATGAGCAATGAATGGGATCTGGATTTCAGGATGGGGGAGATAAATGTGTATTTCTATGAGGGTGGAGTTATATTTCTATTTTGAGCACTATTGTAAACATTATGTAATAATTATAATGTATTCAAAGGCAAGATCTTATAAATTTCAGGAATAATGCCATAGTTTCCTGGAGCTTTATTTAATTTTAATTTGGTAATTTGTGTTTCAATATCTTTTAAAGTAATGGGTTTGTCTATAATATTAGTTTGTTCATTTGATAGTTTATTTTGGGTATATTTATTAATAAAGGATAAAGGTTTTCTGAAGAAGTTCACGCTGACAATAAAGTGAAAGAAAGCGCTTAAATCATCTGGCTTTGCAGCTTCTTTCTTAATTTCAACAGTCGCTAACTATCAAGTGGTTTTAGAGTTTGGTTCGGGTGTTCCGAATTTGTTTTTTAATTTTGGTATTAATAAAGGATGTTCGTCGTCTCCCATTGCTGCAGTCCTGACAAATGGGTACTCCGCTGCCCACCATCGGCCCGAATACCACCTGAGACTGTACTAGTCAGTACAAATGCGCATGACCGGCCATAACCACAGTCTTTCTTGCCGCATGGTCCTCAGCAGAAGCAGTTTTGCAAGTGCCGTTCATGCCTGGAATTGTCGGTTTTGAGTTTCAGACCGGATACCAAGTTGGCTAAGTACCCTGTTGGGAACATTTTTGTCTTTTCTTGCCTCAGTATTGCGGATGTCAGAAAAAGTTAATAACTGTATTTCTTGTGGGAAACAGATTCCTCATAGGGATTACCATTCACTCTGCATTCCTTGTTTAGTTGTTGGGTGTCGCTTTTGTGCTACTTTTAACAAGCGTACTATTAAACGTCGGTTGGACTGTGCTAGGCTGGTGTTTGGTAAACGTTGTAATTATAACATGCCATCGGATTCTCCGACTAGTTCTTCTAAGAAGCGCAAAGATAAGTCTTTGCGGTCCAAACAGGATGAGGCGTCCACTCCGGACGTCGGTTCTGTGGAACCACTGACTGCTTCAGTGGCTCCTTCTGACAGTTTACCAGTGTGTCTAGGGGAGCCTTTGTTACTGCAGGAAGTGGCTTCTCCTGTGTTAGGCCAGGCTGAGGGTGCTTCTTTGTTGTCAGTGGCTTCCTCCCCTCATAGGGTAGTTAGACCTCCTCCTTCTCAAGGCAAAGGCCATTCTAAATCTAAGTCTATCCCTGCTGGTGCTAATCCCCAGGGTCCAGCTCCTAGGAAGCACATGTTAAAGATGGCTGAAGATTTGATTACTTTAATTAGGGTTCCATGCCCCCCCCTGTGAAGAGGCCCAGGATAGACACTGAGTTGGAGGGTCTGGTTCAGTCTTCCAATGAGTCAGATTCCTCTGTGGAAGAGCTTCAGGATTTCCTCCTATTCTGATTCAGAGGCTGAGGACGCTACTCCTCGTCCCCTCCAGAAGATTTTTCTTTCTCTGAAACTTTGCATTCCATGAGGGAACATTTCCAGTGGGATGGCCAGGATTATTCTGATTCTCGTAAAAGGCTGAGAGAATTCTTGTTTTTACCTCAGCACAGGCCTTTGGCTATTCCCCCTGTACTGGATGTTGTTCAGGATGTATTTTCTGAGGCTGCCCTTAACCCAGATTCTCTGCCCCCTGCCCCAGTTAAACCAGATAGATACTACAGGGTTCCGGAAGCTCACAAGTACTTGTATAAGAGTCCTAGGGCTGATCCAGAAACTATTTCTCAAGGCCCCAAAGGTGTTAAAGCTTCTGTGGTTAAGAATCCAGTTCCTCTGGACAAGGATGCTAGGGCCCTGGATAGGTGGGGTAAAAAGCTGTATACCTCTTCTACTTTGGCTATGAGAGCTTTAAATTGTCAATTTCATATGCTCAGGTATCAGAATTATTTGCTAAGTCTTCAGCTGCCGGACTCTGCTTTGCTGGCAGCTCCTCTAGGAGGAAAACTGGGACTTTTCAAAAGGAATTGGCATTTGGTTACCCAAGACAAATGGGTATTGGACATTATAACTCGAGGCTACAAGTTTTATTTTCACACATTCCCTCCTTTCAAAGGTATGCCGGATGTGCCTCATCAGCAAAGACTGGAAGCGCAGGCACAGATTTTTTCTCTGCTCCGGTTGGGAGCAATACTGGCAGTTCCTTCTGTGGACAGAGGCACGGGGTTTTATTCCCGTCTTTTCTTAGTGCCAAAGAAGGGAAATACTTGGAGGCCCATTCTGGATTTATCCATTCTAAACACCTTTCTGGAAATTCAAATTCAAGATGTTGACACTGCAGCGGCTGTTGCCTATGCTAGGCAGAGATCACTGGATGGTGACTTTGGATCTCAAGGAGGCCTATCTTCACATTCCTATCAGGCCCAGTTGCAGGAAATTCCTGAGGTTTCGGACTGGGAATTTGCATTATCAGTTCTCTGCATTGCCCTTTGGCTTATCTACTGGGTATTCACAAAAGTCCTGGCTCCAGTAATAGCTTTTCTCGGCTAAGGGAATTCAAATTTATCCTTATCTGGACGATTGTTTGATACTGGCTCGGGCAAGCACGAACTTCTTCGACATCTGCAGTATGTGATGACAGTTTTCAGATGCCTAGGGTATTCTGTGAACGAAATAAAGTCCAGTCTAGTACCCTCACAGGAGATGTGTTTTCTGGGTGTGAGACTGAATACAGCTACTCAGATGGCATCTCTTACCCCGGACAAACAAAGAAATCTTCACCTATACTTCCAACAGCTATCCGTATTGTCCAGGCTGACTGCAGGGACAGTCCTTCAAGCCTTGGGGTTCATGGCATCTTGCATTCTAGTACTTCCCAATGCCAAACTGCATATGAGGAAGCTACAATGGTATCTCAAAAGTGTTTGGACTCAACACAGCCACGATTTGGATACTGTCATTCGGATTCTACCTTGCATTCAGAAAGAATTTGTGTGGTGGGCTCAGGAATGTCACCTAAACAAGGGACTCTCTGTGACCCAACCGGAGGCAAGTCAGATAAGTCAGCCTGGGGAGCTCATTTCAAAGGAAAATGGATTCAAGACCTTTGGCCCCCGGAGCTGCTTCACTTGCATATCAACATGAAAGAGATGCTGGCAGTTCAATTTGCATTGAAAGCATTCAAGGATCTGGGACTGGTGTTGATTCGAACAGACAACACAACTGTCATGTGGTACATCAACAAGCAGGGGGGAACTCATTCTTACCCTCTTTGCAGACAAGCAATGCTGTTATGGGAAACTGCTTTGGATCTGCACATCACTCTTCGAGCACAGTTTCTGCCTGGAGCACAAAATTCGTTAGCAGATGTTCTGAGCAGACAGATGGTGGATCCTCACGAATGGAAGTTGGACCCTCAGGTATTTCGTCAGTTGACCATGGCTTGGGGAACTCCAGACATAGATCTGTTCGCTTCTCCTCTGAATTCCCTACTACCTCTGTTTTGCACAAGGCTGTTTCATCCGAAAGCCTGGAAAATAGATGCACTATCCTTCAGTTGGAGCAACCTTCACGTGTATGCCTTTCCTCCTCTGCCTCTTCTTCCAAAGGTCCTGTTGAAAGTCAGGAGGGACAAACCTTGCATGATCCTTATAGCGCCGGATTGGCCTCGTCAACATTGGTACCCTCTGCTGAGGAGCCTAATTCACGGGACACCCTGGCCATTACCACGGATTCCTCACTTATTGTCTCAAGAAAACAATCATTTTCTCAATGTCAGGGTGCAATCCCTACACCTGACAGCCTGGCGCATTCAGTTTTAGAGGATGCGGGCCTTCAGCTCCCTCAACAAGTTTTGGATGTCCTTTTGGAAGCCAGGCATCCTAGTACTCGAAAAGTTTATGCTGATAAATGGAAGAGATTTTATCTTTGGAGTTCAGCTAAAGGCCTTGATGTCACGTTGCCTAATTTGAGTTGTACTTTGCAATATTTGACTATGTTACTGGACAAGGGTTTGTCCTTCTCTTCTATAAAAGTGCATGCTGCAGCTATTTCTGCTCACTATGATGGTGATCCTCCTTTATTTTCACATCCTTTGCTTAAACAGTTTCTTAGAGGGGAAAAGAATATAAGACCCCGGCTCCTACTCCTGCCTGGGATCTTAATTTTGTTTTGGAAAAGCTGACTCTGCCTCCTTTTGAACCTGCAGCTTGACTTGAAGTTGTTGTCCTGGAAGACTGCTTTTTTATTGGCTGTTACTTCTGCTAGAAGGGTATCTGAATTACAGGCTCTCATGGCAGTGGAACCTTTTCTGATTTTTCACCAGGACAGAGTTTCCTTGCATACTAATCCTACTTTTCTGCCTAAGGTAGTTTCTAATGTGGCATTGAACCAATCTATACATTTGCCTACTTTTTATGCTAACCCCAAAATGAAGGGAAGAGTTTTGCATTCTTTGGATGTGCATAGGCAGTTACGGTATTATTTGTTCAGAACCAATGAGTTCAGGAGATCTCAACAGTTATTTGTTTCTTTGCTGTGGCTTCAAGTGGGAAAGCTGTCTCGAAACAAACTATTTCCAAGTGGATCGGCCATTGTATTGCTTTTTGTTACTCTCATCATGGTAAGGAGGTTCCAGTTGGGATCAGGCCTCATTCTACTACCACCTCTACTGCTTTTTGAGAGGGGTAGCTACTAAAGACATTCTAGAGGCAGCTACTTGGAGTTCTGTACATACCTTTACAAAGCATTATCATTTGCCTCTTTATTCTAGGTCTAGGGCTGGGTTTGCCACTGCAGTCTTACAGAGCATGTCTGCAGCTCCTCCTGCTATTTAGTTGGCCAGCCTCCCTTTTTCCGTTGCTCTGGGATTCTACCCATTTGTCAGGACTGCAGCAATGGGAGACTTACTAACATAGTACAGTTTTGTACCTACCATAAATGTAGATGTTGATCTCCTTGCTGCAGTCCTCCTTCCCCCTTTTTCTTTTTAGATTGGGGTTTTTTGGGTGGTGTTTTCTTTTTTGCATTCTGATGTCTGAGGCAAGAAAGACTGTGGTTATGGCGTCGGTCATGCGCATTTGTACTGACAAGTACTTACGTCAGTCTCAGGCGCCCGTGACCGACGCCGGTTCTAGTCCTTTGGTATTCGGGCTGATGGTGGGCAGCGGAGTACCCATTTGTCAGGACTGCAGCAATGGAGATCCTCGAACATCTACATTTATGGTAGGTACAAAACTGTACTTTCTGATTTCTTCATTAGAATCAATTGTCTCAGTATGCTGATTTATATTAATGAAAAATTGTCTAAATTTCATCAATATATTTTGTATGTCTGAGACTGTCCTTTTTTCCTTAGGTGAATATATTTAATTTATATGATTAAATTTGGACAGTCTTTTAGTTTTATTAGCTAACATGTTGAGTGACCGTGGATTAGTGGAAAATTGTATAAATTTAAATTTTTCCAAAGCAATCATAGTTTTATGATTTAATATCTCTAGATACTTATTGTTTAGTGCATTTATTTCCTTCTTTTTTCCATTTTTATCTAAATCTCTCTCTTGATTCTGTTTTAATATATCTAATTTATTTTGTATGTCAAGTAGTTGTTCATCCCAACCTTTCTTTTTGTTATAAAACCAATTAAGAGTTCTTCCATAAAGATAAGCCTTAAGAGCATCTCATATATAGATTTCACTAGTTTCTTTAGTGTTATTAGTGTCTATAAAGTTCCGGGTTTCTAAATCTATAAAGTCTTTAAATTCCATTAATTTTGTTATATAAGCCAGTATTCTTCTTATTTGGGTACCGTAATTACTATTAATTGTAATTTGAAATAGGATGGGATTATGATCTGAAATTGGACATGTGATTATTTTGGTATCTATTAAGGAATCTATTAAGTTATTAGAAAAAAAAACTATCTATCTTAGAAAATGTATTATGTCTGTGGGAAAAAAAGTATATAATAAAGAATTGGATTTGCAAAATTACTTATATCTTTTAATAAATATATGTCTGAGAATTCCTTTAATTTTTTAGCTGATGGTGTGATTTTTCTCTTATTACTTGAAGTTGAATCTTTGGTGTCCAGAATACAGTTGAAATCGTTCCCTTTAGATAATTGTATAATAAAGTCTAAATGCTGTTTCACAGTGTTGGTTCCTATTCCTGGGATCCAATATATATTTACTAACGTATAAATCTTCTTATTTAATTCAATTGAAACAAGACAAAACATTCCTTTATCATCTCTAAATGTGTCAATTATTTTTGGACTTGGCAAAGAATTGTTCCATAGTATTGCAACTCCTCTTTTTTTGAGTGTGTTCTGAACTTACTAGTACTTTATATGATTTATTATTTAGTCTGACTATATCTTCATTTATTAAATGTGTTTCTTGTAGAAATATTAATTGAGATTTATGTAATTTGACGAATTTAAATAAATTACCCCTCTTTCTAGGATTTAGTCCATTTATGTTTAGAGAAATACCTCTTAGTGAGTTCATTTAAAGGAATATAGAGAATACAAGAAAGTTATTAACCAAATTAATTTATTATTACTAAATGTAGAAATACTGTATAATTGATTATGCTTAACTTCTGATAGAGATGAAAGTGAAATATTATTTATTTCTTGATCAGTGTTTGAGAATGTCAAAAGAATAAATGTTATAAAACTCTGATAATAACAAGCACAAACATTATAACCCCTTAGAACCCACCTGGAGTATAAAACTCCCAATTTGAGTGACATACTATCGCTCTGTGTGTGTGTGTGTGTGTGTGTGTGTGTGTGTGTGTGTGTGTGTGTGTGTGTGTGTGTGTGTGTGTGAGTAAGGAATGAGATAATCTAAACCTGCTCCTCAATAGAATCAAAATGATTGCATAAACCTTTAGGGGCACTTTTAAAAACTTACTATATGAATATTAGTAAAATTAATAAAGATAATAATAACAATAGTGGTAATCAGCCTTTCATATTCTGGTGTAAGTTAATGTTCACTACTCACACATTTCTGTTCATTTCCCTCAGTCTCTTTTCTTAAATCATTTCATTTTCAAGGGTATGAGAAAAAGTAATTTAATGGCTTTAATCTTCTCTTCTCAGATCTATAATAAAAGTAGTGAAGGTGATCCCATTTTATTACGTGCGTTTGAAGGTTCTATGTGACTGTTGTAATCTCACCAGTTCAAGGTTCAATCTGTTACATCAGGATTCAAGCCTCAAGAGCAGGAGGAAACAGTTATATTTGAAGAGCCTTCTCTTGTCTGATCGCAAGTCTCATTAGGTCAGATTAACACACGAGATTATCTCAGCGGGAAATGTAAGTATACATTTTAAATTGAAGCTTCTGAGCCATCTCATACAGACCTGGTATCCTGAAAAAAAGGCAGAGAGAAAAAAAAAATGGAACCAGGCCACCACAGTACTTTACGTTCAAAACATCCCTCACCAAAACTTCCCATATTATATCCATTCGCACCACCACCAAACCACTAAACACAACCCAATTGCGAAATAAGTGAGAGTAACCAATACTTATTACAAAACACAAACACTTCTAATTATACAAGGCATTTTATTTAAAAGCCATAAACAACTACTATCTCAACAATCCCTGAACACCATAAGCGTTACATGAAACAAGACCAGAAGCTTATAAACTACAATGTCGCTAATGGCAACCATCTCTGCCCTACTTATTCCACAAAACATATAGTAAACAATGCCTCCACCATCCATAGTCACCACACACTGCAGCATATCCCACAAATAAAAGACAACAAAGAAACATCCATACATTCAAACGACAGGCTTATATCACTGCACACCAGTTAGCATTTGCCTTTGTCTTGCTACAAGAACAAGCTTCACAACACCATAACTCTCCACAATAACCAAAAGATCAAATCAACAAACTACTCTAGTGACTTTATGAAATAACAAACATCCTTTCAATTAAATAAATAATGCAATAGTATTACGTGATGTTCTTTTTAAACAAGGAAATTAAAGAATATATTGTAACATGTACAATGTAGCAAGAAAAGGAAAGTATTTAAATAATAACTTACCAGTTGTCTCAATTTCTTTCTCCCCAACTTCTGGGTTTATTTTGTATCTAGCTCAGATATTATTACTTTTGTATGTTGTGAAGATAAAGTCATTTCTTATGTTTTTTCTATTGTTCTGTACTAATTCATATTCCATTTTCAGCAAGTCTTTTTGTTCTAGTATTTATCCATTCCATATCTTCAACTTTTGCTAGTATTTTGTTTGTTTTAATGTAAGAGAAGGCAGAATCTACATCTACAAATATATTTGTAGTATTTTGATGAAATATTTTTAGTCTAGCAGGGAACAGTAGTTGTGTTTTTATTTGATTTTTCTTTAGTTCTCTTATCAGTGGTAAAAAAACTTTTCTTTTAGATAATACCAAAGGAGAATAGTCATTGTCAAATTGTATCAAACTGTCTTTTATTTTGATTGGAGCTTTAGACCAAGCAGTTTTAAGAACAACTTCTTTTTCATGTGAAGATAAAAATTTGACAATTACATATCTTGTTGAGTTAGTTTTACTATTTTTTTGAAGTATGGTCTTTCAATTCCATAGGATAGAGCTTCAGGAAGATCTAAAACTTCAGGTATCCAAGATGTCAGAAATTTCTCCATGTTATTATTTTCTATATTCTCAGGTAAGCCAAATATTCTTACATTATTATGACGGGACCTATTTTCAAGGTCATCTATTTTTGTTTGAAGTAATGTATTTTGCTTTAAAAGAAATTCTATGTTGTGCTCACCTTCTTCTATCCGAGTTTCCATGTCATTCAATGCTGTTTCTGTTTCTGAAATTAGTTGTTTTTGTTGCTGCATATCCTCATGAAGAGTGTCCATCTGCTTTGAAGATTTTTCTTTAAAGGTATCCAATTTCATATCCAATCTGTCTAGTTTGGAAGTTAACTCTTGGATATTAGTTAACAAAGATTGCAGTTCCTTTTTAAAAAGTTATGTCAGTATGTGAAGTTTTTGTGACGTTCATGTTGACTAATGAGAAAGAACGTCTTACCACTGATTTGACAGGAACTTTAATAGTATCAAAAGAAATGTTTTAATACTGTCTTTGTATACTGTATAAAGAATCCAATGATATAAAAATGTCCACTATTAGAATAGTATTTTTTTAAAAATTCCTGTCAAAAGTAATTTGAATAGACAGAGCTGAAGTAAAAGGCTGCTACTCAGAGCTCATGCTAGCCATGCCCCCCCACCCTATTCTTGTAGTGTTGTTATAGTTGGTGGCTTTTTAATTGCCCACCCCTACTGTAAATTTGTGTGTGTGTGTGTGTGTGTTTGTGTGTGTGTGTGTGTGTGTGTGTGTGTTTGTGTGTGTATGTGTGTGTGTGTGTGTGTGTGTGTGTGTGTGTCCCAGTCTGGTGTTCACTCTACTTAATACAGAGTAAACATTTGAGTATGCCAACCCACTTAGATTCTTAATTGAATTTTTCTTCTGCTCCTCTTTCCTCTCTCCTTGCACTTTACTAAAACAAATTGCACTTTATTTTGCCTTTGCCTCTTCTTAAAAGTACTCAGTTGTATTTATTCTGCTGCGTTTATTACTGCTTGGTAGTAGCCTGATTAAATTGTAACTGTTATTCTAAGCCTTTTGGTTTAAACACTTTGGCTTCAGACCAGTTGTTTTACATTAAGAAAGTTTGTGATCTGTACTGTTGTGGCAGGACAGGTAGCTTACATCCTTCTAAGTTGGGAATTGCTGATTGAAGGCTCAGTGTCTGTTGCTCTAAAAGTGTATTAGTTCTGGTTTAAGCACTTGGGCTTCAAGCCAGTTATTTTACATTAAGGTTTGTGGTCTGAGCTCTTGTGGGAGGAGAGGTTAGATTCTGCCCTTCCGAGCTGGGAATTTCTGGTTAAAGGATTATTGTGTCTGCTTATTTGAACTGTTTCTTTCCGAAATTGGTACGCCTTGTTTGCCATAGCATAGACTAGATTCAGGCATGCTGAATCTAGCTTTGTATAACTTGAGCACTAATCCAGGCCATCTTTTTTGGAGAAGGTTCCCCTGACTCTAGTGGTAGGAGTGTGCAGTTAGAACTTGTCTGATTGAAGACTGCTGGAACATGGCTCAGTTTTGAGCTTTTTGACTTGTTAATTGGGTAATTTGTTTAAATCAGTTTGCTCATTTTCTATTGTTATATAAAAAAAAATCACTTTATTTATCTGCTTTTACTGTATTTGTGTTTCTTCCTACTTTGTTGCATTTATTATGCTGCATTTATTATTGCTTGTTAGTAGCCTAATTAAATTGTAACTGTTATTCTAAGCCTTTGGTTGAAGCACTTGAGCTTCAGACCAGCTGTTTTACATTAAGAAGGTTTGTGGTCTGCACTGTTGTGGCAGGACAGGTAGCTTACATCCTTCGAAGTCGGGAGTTGCTGATTGAAGGCTTAGTGTCTGTTATTCTAAAAGTGTATTATTAGTTCTGGTTTAAGAACTTGGGCTTTGAGCCAGTTATTTTACATTAAGAAGGTGTGTTCTGCACTCTTGTGGGAGGAGAGGGTAGGTTCTGCCCTTCTGAGCTGGGAGTTTCTGGTTAAAGGCTTATTGTACCTGCTTATTTGAACTGTTCCTTTCTGAAATTGGTATGCTTTGTTTGCTGTAGCATAGACTAAATTCAGACCTGCTGAATCTAGCTTTGTTTGTATAACTTGAGCAATAATCCAGACCATCTTTTTTGAAGAAGGTTCTCCTGCACCCAAGTGGCAGGTGAGTGCAGTTGGAATTTGTCTGATCGAAGACTGCTAGAACGGGGCTCAATTTTTAGTTTTTTATTGGTTAATTAATTAATTTGATTAAATCAGTTTGCTCATTTGATACTGTTATATTAAAAAAAATACACTTTATGTGTCACCGCTTAGCTAAGGTTAAACTATTCCCAGTGCCATAAAGTCTGCTCTTCAAATTTTCCCTTAGAACTAGCCAGTTTATTAATTTTAGCACTCAAATCTCTTTCTTTGAGCTCAGCATTTGTTCAGAACTTGTAAGCACTAAATAAGCTACAAATTACTACAGCACTCAACTTTCCTCACTTGTCTAGAGGAAAACAATTTTTAGTACTTAATAAATAAGCACCTATCCAGGCATGTCTAAGGGTCAGCTCCCAGTGTTTTCTCCTGTCTACCTAATGAATCTGGGCATCTTGGGGCAATGCAGCAATTGCTTCATGTACAGACAACCCTCTTCTCCTACCACCCAACACTACAACCTGTGAGAGATGCACTTATATAGCCAAACTGGAAGCAAAGCTCTCTTCACCCAAGACTGGACTTGTCAGTCAAGAGGAGAAGGTAAACACTTGCACCACACCACACTCATCACATAGTCCCTCAAAACCTACACCACCAAAGCACACACATAGCAACACAAAACACACACCTACATTCATGGAGGCTCTCAATAAAAATCTGCTCAAGCAACAGAGACCTCCAAAGCAGAAACACAAGCAACCTCCACCCCCAACACAACCTAAATGACACATAGCCCACAAACTTAGTGTGCCATTCAATCACAGCCCAAAAGGCATAACAACACACCCAACACTCTAGTCATAGGTGACTCTATAGTCAGGCACACTGATGTTCCACTCACCAGGCTAAACAAGGAGAAAATTACTGTCAGGTGCCTGTCAGGTGCCAGGATCCACCACATAAAGCATGCACTCAGGTCACTCCACAACAAGTACAAATATGACTCTGTCACTGTCCATGTTGGTGTGAAAGACCTAAGATGTACATCACAGGACTACATGAAAAGAGACATGGAGGAGCTCTCCGATCTTGTAGCACAGATAGGTATGACCCTAGCCCTAAGTAGCATTCTGCCATTATCCAGAATGATACCACAGTACAAGGACAAAATGATTGACTTCAACAATTGGCTAAGCTTCTGGTGTCATTCTAAAATGATGCAGTATCTGTCTGCCTGGGATGACATGATCGACAGACCACAATGCTTTGCCAGAGATAGCCTGCACCTGTTGCCCTTGAGATTCCGGATACTGGCCAAGGGTCTTGCCAGCACTATAGTGCCTTTTTTAGGCAAGGTTCAAATGACAAAATCACCACCATAACAGGTACAAACAAGCAAAGTTTGAGGGTAATGCTACTCAATGATAGAAGTCTAAACCTCAAAATGCATTCACTCGAGGCACTCCTTAAAATGGAGAACATTTACATCTGTGCAGTGACAGAGACCTGGTTCAAGGCTCCAGAGAGCACCCCTGCATTACCAGGCTATAATTCATACTGCACCTTGCGGCCAACTAACCTGGACCGAAACAGTAAAGGCAGAGGCGTGTCCATATTCATTAAGGATATCCACACCTCCAGACTAGTTGCTCAGCATAATGCATCCAAGATTATCCAAGTGCAACTAACTCTGGGCAAGACTGCAATCCAAATTGTAACTTGCTACAGATCCCCCACCATGCTCCAGGATTCTCACTCCTCATTTCTTGATACACTGGAAATATTGGGGTACAACCCAACACCCTAATAATGTGCAAGTTCAACTACCCACCATTAACTGAAAAAACTACCCATGTACCAACTCTTTTGCTCAATGTTTTCTAGAATTCATAAATTCCAATGCATTGGATCAACTTATCCACACCCCCACTAGGGGCAGCAATATCCTAGACCTGGTCATTACCAACATGGGTGACCGGTGTTCCACACCAGTGGTCAATTCCTTGTTGGTCAGATCCAACCACAAGCTAATCAGCCTAGACATCTACATCCCACCCCCCCCCACCCCCATAGGGAAACCACCATAAAAAAATTCTCCAAAGCCAACTTCTTGCTTCTTAAGACAGAAGTGACAAACTTCATCACACCCATGCAGATGGACAATAGAGGTATGACTGCTGAATCCTACACAAATGCACTTTATAAGCACTTACACAAGTGCATGGATCATGCTATCCCTAACAGAACCAAAAATGCTATCCTCCAAAAAAGGAAGCCAATCTGGTGATCCCCTGTCATAAACAAACACTACAACAGAAGAAAGACACTGTTGCAAAAAAATAGAAAAGTCTCATGATTGGAGGAACTCCCTGGTCAGTCTCAGTAAGAAGCTGAGATCCCTCCTAAAATGCTCCAAAGCTAGTTACAAAAACAAGCTTGCCACTGATTCTAAAGACAGCCACAAAGCATTTCATAGCTATATAAAGAATCTCAATGGCAACACTCAGATCTACTCTGAGTTACAGCACGATGGCACTAAATATACAGAACCAACTGATATTGCCAACATCCTGGCAGATAGGTTCAGTCTGAAGCCAATATCCTACGACCAAGGTCAAGCGCTTTCGTCATAAAACTTCATCAGAATAAATTTGGTAAATTCTACAGAGGTCATAGGATATTGGCTTCAGAGTGGGTTTTTTTTTGTTTTATTTGTATTGGTTGCCACTCTCACACCATTATCCATTTTTTCAGATAGGTTCAGTGCTAACTTTACCCCCCTCTCACCCCCTAAAGGGCCCATCTCTATACTGGAAGAATGCAAAGTTCCTGTAATCATGGCTGCACAGGTAAAAAACACACTCTCCAAAGCCAAGAACACAGCATCCATGGGACCTGACAACATCCCAGGCAACATTCTACATGAACGACAGAATGAACTGGCACCCCACCTAAGCACCATGTTCAGTCATAGCCTCACCTCAGGCTTTGTGTCCACTAAATGGTGCACAGCAATGGTTATCCTACTCAACAAAGGGAGAACCACCATGGACCCTGGGAACTACCGCCTCATTAGCCTAACGAGAATGCTCTGCAAGGCCATGGAATGTATCATCATGGAACTTATAAACAAAGACATTGGTAATCTCCAAACTCTGGACCCCACCCAGTTCAGGTTTGTAAAAGGCAGATCATGTCTCCTAAACCTGATAGACTTCTTTGAAGCAGTCACCAAAGCCGTAGACAAGAGTAAGGTGTTTCACACAGCCTATCTAGATCTCGCCAAGGCTTTTGACACCATCCCCCACTCTGGAATTATAGATAAACTCACTAAACTAGGTATAAATCCCTATGTCACAAGATGGGTTGCCAACTGTCTCACTGACAGAACCCACACTGTGAAAGTAGCAGACTCTACCTCTGACTTCAGACCAGTGACAAGTGGAGTATCACAGGGTTCAGTCCTGGGTCCTCTCCTGTTTGGTATCTACTTTTCTGAAGTACAGGCTAACACAGAAGGTCTTTGGCTAATGAAGTTCATAGATGACTGCAAACTAGGAGACATAATTTAAACTCCTAATGATGTGGACAGCCTACAAAAGGGCCTCACTGAGACAGATGCCTGGTGTCAAAGCCATGGCCTCAAGCTCAATGCCAAAAAGTGCATTGTCATCCACTTTGGTAAAAACTCTGTACTCATGAGCTACCACATAGGTGGTAGTCTACTTAACACTGAAAGTGTGATAAGAGACCTTGGGACACATGTGGACAGTAGTCTCTCCTTTGATAATCCCATTGCCACAGTAGTCAGCAAATCCTTCTATGTGGCACACCTCATCACAAAAGGTTTCTCATCCAGGAAAAAAGAGGTAATTGTTCCCCTCTACTTATCACTCATTAGACCCATTATAGAGTACAGCACCACTTTGGTATGTATGTCACAAGACATCTACAACAACTGGAAAGGCCGCAGAAATACCTCAGCACACACACTGCCAGTGATATATCTGACACAAGACCTGTGTGGTGGATAGACAAAACATAACAGGCACACCTCTGGCCATCAAGTGGATATGCCCACAGTTGGGAGCTATGCAGACAGACTGCATTCCATGTTAAACTAGTATGTACACACAAATCCTGTAACACTGGTGCTATGCAATGCATACAACAACACCACTCACACTCTGTGTAGTTCTGGAACCTCATACAAATATGCAGCTGGCCTGAGTGTGCAAGTTATCTTGTGAGAAGTATTGCTACTTGCTGTCTTTAACACTGCTGCCCACACAGAGGAATAATGTCCACCATACAGGAAAGGTAATGGGGCCATGCCCACATGATGTAGGGATTTATTTATTTATTTTTTATATATTTCAACTGTTCTGGTGGACTATTTTGTATAGTAAACAAACAAACAAACAAACCTAGAAAGAAAGCAGGCTGAAGCCAAAACAAAGAAGAAAAAAATACTCCTACAAGGAAACTATCCAAAACAGAACCCATTCCCACAACAGGTATGTGAAGTATATATGCATGTAATTGACTGTAGTACTTGGTCCATAATAATTGGATAGATGATGTGGAATAATTTATATGCGCCATCAGGTGTTGTTGTAATGATGATCAGCTGAACAATTACTATGAACTATAGAGTCTGTCCCTGTGGGTAGTGGGCCATACACGTCAACTGTGCAAAAAAAAAAAAAATATATATATATATTTATATATATATATTTTTATATATATATATTTTTTTTTTTTTTTTTTTTCTTTGTAATGACTCGGAGCTTTTCTCCTCGGGCCTCTACTGAAAATGGACATATATCCAGTTAGACTTGCCCGGTCAACAAATGTTAAATAAATAAATAGTAGTGGGTTGCCATGACAGTGGTAACTGTAAGTACTACACAGCATGCTGCATGCAGGTAGCAAGTGAAGGACACTGACTGGCGCAGAGGCCATCACATGATCATGTGCATCACCTACAAAAGCCATGCTGCCATCTATTACAAGCAGCTCAATCCATTTACTGGAGAGAGAGAGAGAGAGAGAGAGAGAGAGAGAGAGAGAGAAACTGAAACCAAAACCGAAACCAAAACTGAAACTGAAACAGAAACAGAAACAGAAACAAACAAACAAACAAACCTAGAAAGAAAGCAGGCTGAAGCCAAAACAAAGAAGAAAAAAATACTCCTACAAGGAAACTATCCAAAACAGAACCCATTCCCACAACAGGTATGTGAAGTATATATGCATGTAATTGACTGTAGTACTTGGTCCATAATAATTGGATAGATGATGTGGAATAATTTATATGCGCCATCAGGTGTTGTTGTTGTAATGATGATCAGCTGAACAATTACTATGAACTATAGAGTCTGTCCCTGTGGGTAGTGGGCCATACACGTCAACTGTGCAGAGCAGCACTGACTGACAAGATGTAAGCCATCATAGTGTGTGTTATGTAATGGAAAGCATGTATATTACTGTGGCCAATAGTTGGTGTTGGAAGTAATGCCATAATGATGGACATGTAGGTTCCAGAGCCCACCACTTGCAGGACACTCAGGTTAAAATGTATTGTAGCAAGCTAAAATTACATAGGTGTGTAATAGGCTTACCTGCAATCTGGCCCTAAATATACCTCCCTAATGTTAGGCTGTGTCCATATGTGGCACCTGTCTATGTTGTAGCAAGACAGAACAGTGCAGCTGTGCAGGAAGGAGAGTTAGAGAATGTGGACCAGATGTCTGAATGTACCCCATATATATATAGGTATGTATATGTGTGTGTGTGTGTGTGTGTGTGTGTGTGTGTATGTATATATATATATATCTATATCTATATATATATATATATATATATATATATATATATATATATATATGTGTATGTATGTCTACAGATATACAGTCACCTATATGTATATATATATATATCTATATATATATATATATATATATATATATATATATATATAAACACATATATAAAATATATCTACACATATTTATATATATATATATATATATATATATATATATATATATGTATGTGTGTGTGTGTGTGTGTGTGTGTGTATGTCTACATATATACAAACACATACACATGTATATAAATACATGTTCCCTATATTTCCATCACAGTGCTACATGCTATGTGTGAGGGCCTCAAGGTGCTGTAGCACATCCCACAAGTTTCTGTGGGGCCCCTATGGAACAGACCCTGGACCTGACCTCTGGTGACAAGATCATGTCTGTGGGTGCCCCGGAGGGGAACACCATCCTCTGAGGTGGTTCCACTTGAATGTAGTGCTGGCCCAGTAGATGAGGAGGCCCCAGGGTGGGTCCCACATGTGATGTGGCCTGGTATCATGGCCAGATGAGGTGGGAGAGGTGGTTCTGCTGGCAACTATTCCCTAAATATGCTATTGCGTCACTGTTATAGAACATATGTGAGTAGTAATAGTCCACACAATCCCAGAACATGTCCAAAAGCATGCATAGATATCCCCAATAACACATAATGACAGATGTGCAGCAATCACATAGCAAGCATACCACATGCATATATGGAACCATAGTGGCCCTGACAATGGCATGCAGGTGAAATAGTCCATAACAGGCCAGCAATGATAGTGTCCCCACAGGGAACATGGCTACAAACACATAGCACAAAGCGTGGTACAATACAATATATGTCCCAATGGTACGTAAGCTGTAGCCATACTTATTGAGTTGTGTGAACAGTTTGTTGCCGCTGATATGGTGGGGGGAGACAGAGATCTCTGTTAAGATCTATGGTAACCTTGCTGTATGAGTTGCTTAGACCTGTTTTCATCTTTATGTCTTTCAGGCAAGATGTCCCACGGCTGGTTATCATTGTATTCAGTGGCAGAAAATGAGGTCATTCTTAACCACCTGATACAGCACTACCAGGTTCTCTTCAGCAGGACAGCCCATGAGCAGCAGGAGTGGACTGCCCTGTGGAACAATCTAGTCTACAGGGTCAACGATGACCTGCATAACTGCAGTTATGAGCAGGTCCGGCATCATTGTAGTAACCTGCTTTGCAATACCCGTTGGCATGCTGCTGCAGTCCAGGGGATCACCTCACAATGGGGGGGGGTCATGCCATCCATCCCCCCAACATGTGTTGAGGAGCTCCTCGCCAGTCTTGTAGCATGGGTCCGCCCACACACGCAACAACTGGTGGAGACTATAGTGGAGCTGGATGCTACCCACACACCAGCTGAGGAGTGTGCAGGTAAGGCCACAGGGCACATCAGTAGACTACTGTTGTGTATGCATCCGCATCTGTACAGGTAGATCATGCATATGTGAGATGTCATATATATAGTCTGTTGCTGCATAGTAGTAATAAACCGATGTGCATAAGCTGTAGTATTGTGATCTTGTACTGTTGATATACTGTAATGCTGCACCCACCCTGTAGCAATGCCACAGCTGTGGCCACTGACATCACATCTGTCACACTCTTATGTTGGTCCATCTGGTGTACCACCAAGCAGCAGCCTGTAGCTGGTGAGTATGGCTTGCCAATACACTGGTCATGTAATGGCTATGGTATATTCCATGCACACATCTAACACACCTACCCATAATGCATGGCGTACATGTTCATGTATTGTTGCTGTTAACTGCACTGCATCACGGTGGCGACCATGATGGGGTATCTGAAGGGTATGTCAGACACCTGCAAGATAACTAACATCCTGCCATTGCAAAATGTGTCCATAGGGATGAAAATAATGTTGGGACACATGGCCTACAGTAGGGACATGTATGAAACATCACCCTTATACAGTGCTACAACAGTGTATATACCAGTATTACAATGGCAACTGTTACAGATCTACACTATGGTATATCATAATACTGCATTCCACAACCCTTAACACCTGCAATATGCTCCCAACATGAGCAATGAGTGTGTAATATGGAATTGTAGATTATGGCAGCAAATATGGGGAATACATGCCTTCACAAACACTGGAAGCATATGTGTGCAAAACCTCCAGAGAAAATATAGTGGAGGCAGCTGCTAAGGTACTGCCTGCATGCATTTGTCATGAAAATGCACCTTTCAGCAAGTACACATCCCCAGTGCCACACCACATATTGGTCTGCTGTCCAAGACATTTGGCCATCAAATGTGCTCACTTACCTGCAACACAGGTGTGGCTTGCACACATCTTACATGACATGGTGTGGGCCCCATACCCAACAGGGAGCACCCATGAGCTGCACATGTAGCCATACCTCACCATTGCATACGCCATGGCAAACAGTGCAGACAGTCATGTATGTGGGAAGGATGTATAGGACAGGAATGATATAGCAAATAAACAGATGGCCACCCAAGACAAATTATGTCACATGTAGCAAACTGGTCATTTGGCCTGCCCACTAACATGCCACAACACTGAGAGGGTAGCAGGAATGTCCAGCAAGTACTGGCTGCACAGTACCCATGTCAGCAATTGCCTGGACTCTGCAAGCGTGTAGTCTATGGGTTAGGGTAATCAGATGTGACAGTTGTACCACAGAAAACATCAGCCAGGCCTCTCTACAGGTAGTGTATGCATAATAGAAGAGGTCCCCAACAGTCATGCGTTGCAATGTATACTGGTGTACCATGACCATGTTGGAAAGCTACAGTCAGTATCATATAAGATACATGTGCTACACAACTAAAGCCTCACCCCACCTCAGGCCCATCATCCCCATCTGTACTGTGCCAGTGCCAGTGTACATCTGTATGTCTGCCAGTCATTAGCTGAGACTAGGCTGTTACACATGGTGTTCAGTGTTTGAGATACTGAAAACTGACACACATGTGTAGGACATAGTTGTCAAGCATCTGCAAAAAGGCTGTAGGTGGGGAGGGTGTGTTATCATGACACACCACTGCACTGCAGCATGGATCCTAAGGATGCTGCAAATGGCTGTATCTGCACACAGTCAGATTCAGGAACTGTGGCAGATGTAACCCTGACTCCACAGCAATAGTGATGGCAGTGTGTGAACTCCAAGGGATGTTCACATGAGTATACCTTGCAATCATGCAGAGTTGGGGGACATCTGTAGGACAGATTGACCATATACTGGCAAATGCAGATGGCCCATGCTAGTATACCCCTGCCAGGAATAGTGACTGCTGTAGTACACATAATAATAGGTGCAACAAACCATCATGATAAGGAGGTGCACACATATGCACCCACGGAGTGTATACATCATGGTCAGCATCTGCACACCTAACACATGTGTTAGACACTGCATGTGAATGTACAGGACATATGTCACATATCAGGCTCATGTAATGCTAACATGTGCGGTGATGTGGTCCCATGGCATATCAAGGAAGAGTGCGTCATATCAATAAGGGTGTGTACACTTCCCATAGCCACTGTAAGGTTTGATGGTTGTCAGTGTAATAGTATTGTATTGGTCATACATGCACTGCTGATGTTGAGATCTGTAAACCAGACATCAGGCATTCCCAAATGACATCTGTCCACATATCATCCCAGGTATGCGCCGGACAAACACATAGGGGATGTGAGCATTAGAGCAGACATAACTGACACAGTAATACACATTCAGCAATGGTTTGTACACCTGTGAGGTATGGTGCACAGTACATGGCAGGGTGCAGAACAGGTGCACAGAAATACTATGTAAATGGGTGCAGTGTTTTCTAGGGGAAGGGGCATCACCTACTAACACAGCCCATGCATCACACACATGTATACTGTTGCTAGCATGGATTGACTATAGCTGCACTGCATGCTGTTGAGTACCATATATTATGCATGTTGACAGATGGGTAATGGGAGAACTGTGTGTGCTATCTTCGTACAACCTCACCTGTAGGTGTGTGTGTGTGCATGTGTGTGTGTGTGTGTGTGTGTGTGTGTGTGTGTGTGTGTGTGTGTGTGTGTGTGTGTGAATGAGGAGGTTATTTTGTCTCTAAGTGTAATCTGGTGAAGTGGAGGGAGTCGATGCATGTAGGATCTGTGTGTGCATGTGTGTGTGTTTGTGTGGGTGTCCATGTATGTACACGTGTGATTGTGGGGTTGTTCATATGGCAGTACTTCCCTTTGGAATTATGCAGTACATGGACATGGACTGACACATGAGACACCAGGAATACTTGTCTGATATGTAATCACAGGAGAGCCGATAGTGTAATAAGGTCTGTAGCATGGAACATGCATTAGGAGGGAAAATAGACACCAGGTATACCCTTAATATTACAATCAGCAGAAAGGTGAATGACAACTCATGTATGCAGCACTACAGATGCATTGGGGAATTGCTAGACAACACCATGGTGTGCATCCATATATTACATTTGTCCACATGATAAGTTGATTGAGCAGCAGATCTGGCATGTACTGAGCAATAGTTATTTATGATACTCCAGTGCATGACATTATGGAGTGAACGTAGTAGCCCCTAACATATGGGGGCCATGCTCACAATGTCCAGACATACCGAGGGTGAACACTGGTTGACAGCAGTGAGGTCATGTAAAACCTACTCCACTCAAGTCAAGGAGGTAATGGAGTAACAGGTCTTGTGTTGTGATCACTCGTCTAGGCATTTAGGGGGATGATACGTTATCGAGTGGTATTAATGAGTGTATGTTACCAAGTGTGATGCAGGATGGGGAACCTATGTGAATAAATGTAGGACTGTCTGTAAACTCAGGAACAGGTAGGTATTATGGTGGAGCTTCATGGTGTGTGTGTGTGTATATGTGTGTACTGTTATGCAATGCTGTACAGGTCTTAAAGTGCATTTCTTTTTTCCGCCACAGGTGGCGAGCTGGGCAGGGCCCCTCCTGCATGCAATCTGATGTTGGTGTCCATACAGACACCGAAGAATATAGGACTGTTGAGGCACATGCAGGGTTGTCAGAAGCTAAAACTGCACCATCGTTTGACATCCTCCTGTTAGCCACCACAACCCCGCACACAGTTACAGTGCCTATATATACCCCATCACCAGTGGCCATAGCAGAGGGACAGTTGGCGGTTGGTGGCAGTGCACAGGAGAGTGTGGTATCTATGCCTACTGTGTCTGGTCACAGCAGGCATAGCAGGAAGCCTGGCAGGGCACCACATAGGCAGATGTACCTGGGTGCTTGTGGTAGGGCCATTGGTCATCATGCTCCTAGCAAAAGTGCCACAACTGGTACCACCAAGTGCATGTTTCAGACTGTCATGGGGGCACAGGCATGTATGGTACTGTACACTAGACAGAGCCTGAGGCAGCAGAGGGCTGCTCTCTCATCTGTAAGCGACAGCTTCCATGAACTTGCAGGTGCCCTCCATGATTATACCAAGGTCATGGATGGACGGTTGGGTGACATAGAGGGCCTCATCAACTGTGGTTTGTCCATGCTCGAACATGTGGTGGGAGTATGGCGACGGCCGTGGACGTAGGCCAGTAACACCAACAGCTGGCGATTAACGTGAATGTGCTAGGACACCAAGGTGCTCCCCTAGTGGCAGTACCAGCCCCAGCACTGCAGGGGGGCCACTGTCCACACCACACCACAGCAGGCCACGTGCATGTGGCCCTGGCCAGTCCCAGGAGAGACTTGGTTCCAGCAGACATCTGTCATCATCAGGGAAGAGTAGCACATTGAGGCCTGTACCTGGATATGCCCATGGAACCCCTGGCAGACACAGTCCGCGTGTCCATGGCCGGAGGCAGTGAACTGCACACCCTGCCAGGTAAGGTCTGCAGCTGTTCAAGAAACACCTGTATAGGACAGCCACATGGCAGAACTGTGTGCATGCATACCCACACACTATACAAACACACCTATGGCAACCCCATACCTACACACACCACATCACCATGCCCATTTCAGCTAATTACACCCCTCACCCACATACATGGCGTCAAATGTATGGCCCACCCTCAGTCTCTGGCAAACCAACACACCCTGTGCATATGATGATACCTGTGCCATATCCCTGTCATCCATAACATCGATGCAGGGACAGGCTAATATGGTTCTGATGCACATGGTGACCGCACTACAGTGTACCAATGTACTGCTGTGTAACATGTTGTCAGCAGTAATGTTTAATGCATACATGTCAGGTAGTGTAGCTCTTCAGCCATGATGCATTATAGCTGTTAGTAACACTGAGTGATTGTGGTCTCCATAATGTTATCCATTTGTGCTGTAGGTGTACATGTATCAGCAGGAGGATGGTCTGCAGTCATATTCCACAAGGGGTATGGCACTGTGGTGAAACCATGGCTGTGACATATCCTGGGTACAGTTGAACACATGTCACAGATCTGTATAACAATTACCGCCTGTGCCACATGGACAGGTGACCTGCTGGGACATGTATAATCTGTAACCAGATGTAGATCCTTCCACATACACGCACACTCTTACTTGGCAACACTGGGACTAGACCCCTACCTAGGTATGCGATGCTACTGATGTGTGTGGCTTTCACTGCACACACCACACAGTGTTTAGGGTGAGGTGTGTTCCAGGTTACATGTTACATGCAGAACATCCCCAGACATGTACAGTATGGTAACGGGGGATGTAACAGTTGTATATTGACAATAGATAGTGTGACATACCATCATATACACATTTAACAGACACATAACAGGCAGACACACATCCAAGAGACCTAGGCCTATCATTGCTAACTAACTTGTCAGTGTGTCCAATGTGTTACAGGTAGGCTGCACACAGCACATGCATAACTGGGCTGGATTGTGGTATCAGTTACCTCTATGGTTGATAGTGACAGTGGTCACCATACAGTGGTACATGAGACATGTACCAGGGGTACCATGGTGTAATGACAGTGTACACAGCACCCACACCCCACAGTGGATATTGTACACACTGGAACCCATGATGACACTCTGACATACCCACCATCACACATTGCCCATGACTGTGATACAACCCATTGTCCATCTCAAGATTGGTACTACAGGGATATGCATCTAATGCACATGCCATAGGCATAGTTCATAGGTTCATAGGTTGGTACTAGACTATCAGCCCTAGGGCCTGTGCAAGCCTAGCCATAACAATTCCCTGGCTATTTCTTCCCACAATATTTACTTCCCTGGACCCCTGTCTAGCAAGGTGACTGATGTGATCCCTGGGGTAAATTTTCTATCTCCCATCCAGTTATCAAGGTTCCTTTTTAAGAGGGCCGAGGAGGCACTCTGTTTGACATGTATGGGCAGTCTATTCCAGAGTATGGGGAGTCTCTGGGTCAGGAACCTATCCCTCCAGCATGTTTTGTTTATTGTGATGACAAGGTGTAGGTCCTTGGAGCATGTGGCTCTGACGGATTGGGATTTCTTCCTAATTGTCATGCCTCACCTATGGGCAGCAATATCACTATCTGTAATACTGTGTGGCAATGCATATTGTAATAGGAATACGTGGCCTCGGAATGCTGTACCCTACAGATATACAGACATGCACAGATACACATACTTACCAGAACTCAATGGGTATCCCATGCCTATCAACCCATTTGTACAACACTGTTGTGCTGATACTGCAAGGCTCATGTAGCCATTAGGGAGAGGAGTGTAACAGGGTACATGTAATGTCCAATGCAGCAGCAGCCACATCTTACTATGGCAATGGGTGTTGTGGTGGATGTGAAGGCCCTCATGGTATTCCCAATTACATGTGTACTAACACACAGACACTGATATCATCAGTGATGCACACATACACATTTGTCAGTACTGGGGTGCATCGCTGCAGGTGGTCATAGGTGTGCACCTGTCTATTGTCCAGGAGAGATGGGAAGTTTAGGGGATGTGTGGGCAGTGGTATCATGCCACCTGCCATGTGCCAGCAGGCAATCTATTGAAAGACACCACTGTGGTGACCCTCAGGGTGAATGTGACATTCATCAGCCAATCCTATGGGTGCCTCCTGCAAATGGCAACTGAGGTGATCCAGTTGACATGTATGCAACATGTATTACAACACATGGTTAGTGTCTGTGATGGAGACCTGTACCCAAGCATGTTCTGTTTACTGTGGTAGTGTAGTGGAAGTGCCCATGGCATGTGGTGCGTACAGGGTGCTGTGTCCTATCTGTGCCCATTATAACACAGCTGGGCAGACATGTCAGTGTCAGTCCAGCATAGGTTGCCTGTACGCATCCAAGCTGGATATTTGCCATCTGCACATCTGTACAGGGACTAACAGACATCATCTTGGCAACTAGCTATGCAGTAGGATGAATGTGTCGACTGATAGATGTCTGATACCAACATGTATGCCATTACTACATGTTGGAAGCCCTCACTGACATGTGCTGTACAGACAGTAGGCTACAGTTACTTTCCACATGTCAGATCAGTATCCAGTAGGGGATATATACTGTGACAGCTATGCCTGCAGGGGTGCTTGTTGCCAGTACTGAATTTAGCAATCTGCTCTTACCTGGGAAAGCACTGTCAACAGTAGTAATGGCATGATACACAACATGCCAGTGTGACGGCATGTAACCTGGGTTACTACCCTTGTATGTAACACATTCACATGGATAAAAGTGACATACAGGTCTGATATACTTCAGTGTCCCAGACATGACACTCATACACCTTGCTACTTTAATGACAGCAAAGCATGTTTTGTACATGGCATTACATACACTTATTACAGATGTCATTACCCTGCTATGTTATCAGACTGGGATGTAAGCACTGGTTACCAGGGCTGAGCCATGCTTCACAGGTGTCAGCATTGCTGCAATGTAACAGCTGAGCACATTTGTGCATTGGTAAGTGAAGCCTACACGGTGTAGGTGCCTTTATGTTTAACTATACGTAAGCACCACTTAGTTTTATGCAAACCTGCGCAAATGCACTTAAAGCTGCTCAGAACTGCCTTAACCACTCTGTATCCAAAGGCCCTTGTTCTGCCCAGCAACAAAATAAACTGTCCTTGCAAGTCTTGAACCCAGGACCCTGTACACTGTAGTCACAACAGTTAACCACTATGACATGACAGCTGTGAGGACAGTTGTTGTTTTTCCAATATATTTGTCAGTACACATATTGAATAGTATTGAACAATTGCTGACTTCCACAATTGTGTAGTACTTGTTAGTGATATTACTGTTGCATCACATATGTTGTTATATCTAAATATACACATATCAGATACATACAGTGTGATATATCTGGGAAGGTGTACACAACCATAAAGTTTACACATGACAAGGATATGGATACATACATATACATATGTAGATATATGGCTACATGTACATGCACATATATATTCATATATATGTATTTCTACACATCTGTATAGTGCATCACATATATGGCTATTTATAGATCTCTGTATATATATATATATATATATATATATATATATATATATATATATATAATGAGAGAGAGAAAGAGAGAGAGAGATATGTATGCACATCCTATATGTACAGATATACCTATTTATGTTGATATATATGTAGATATCTATAACTATATGTACATACATATCTAAACAGATATACCTATTTATGTTGATATATATGTAGATAACCATAACTATATGTGCATATATATCTATATATCTGTATATGTGTAGACATATATAGTTGTGTATATGTATACATTTGAGTTTGTATATGTATATATATATATATATATATATATATATATATATATATATATATATATATATATATATATATATATATATATATATATACACATGGTGCTGCTGTAGCATTGTCACCTCACAGTAAGACGCTGTCCGGTTCGATTCTCAGCTAGAGCATCTTCTGCGTGGAGACATGCGTGAATGGGCGTACCTTCATTGAAGGTTGTGCATCACGCCTGGCAAGCCGGTATGTAAAAATCAACTGCCAATCATTAGCGGACCGGAGTTCCGCTGTGGTGACCCTTAACCGGGAAAAGCCAAAAGACACAAAACAAATACATATATGTTTACCATATGTCCAGAGCATGGAGTGGAGTCCTACCTCAGCACCAATAGTCCTAACCTCTTAGCACAAGGGGATGTCATGTACGTATTGCAGGTATATATGTAGACTGTTGCTACTATAACAGGGGTTGTCCTAACAGACATGTTGTGTGCGGGAGGTCACATCTGCTTTTGACATGTATGCCATCGGTTACTGACAGACATCCTAAGGACATCATAGTACAGTACCACTGATAGCACAGTAATGATCCTGTGGACTACAGCAGAGATATCACCAATATATGTGGACAGTCTGGCACTCTGTGGTCAGTCCAGAGGTGTACACAGATCCCCTTCATGCGAGACATGTGGATTATGCCTGACAATGTGGATGTTAACAGCCATGTACATGGGTATATCACATAAATACTAGGCTACATATGCCCACACAGTTTATGCATTCACACATGCCAGTCTGTCCTGACACATAATACCTGGTGGTGCAGAGGTCACATGGCCACATACTACCCAGTATTTAGTGACATACATCTGTACAGAATCCCACTGTTTTGTCAGAAATACACAACAGTTATGGTGGCCTGGCAGCAGTATGTCTTACAAATATCTGGACATAACAGCACACTGGGTAATTACACCAAGCTGCTAGGCATGTAACAAAGCACTGTGCAAACTACAGGCAGACTGCCAGAATACTGGACTACATTTTGTATGGGGGAATACACATTTACCTGCAAATATAGCAGGCTCTACATGCATGTCACAGCACAGAGTAGCAGACACCTGTGATAAAGTGCATACCCACAACCAGTGTGAACACAGCCACAGCCACATATGGTACGCAAGCTTAATATGACATTATATGGAGTGTCTGATAAACACCATCCTCATATATGCCACTCACACACTAACCCTACATAAACTTGGTCACGACACAGTGTGGTCGGATTCCTGTCTGTGGTATGGGGCACGTGTGTGTTTGGCCCTACAGTCATGTGAGCCAACAGGGTACCATACACTGGAGCAGCATGTAACATCAGATAGAACAGGATGAAGAACAACGGCATCTACCACAGTCTGTGCGCAGGCCAAGGTACATATGCACAATACACATACTCTCAACAATCATCATAAGTACACAGACCCCAGTACTGCACACACAACCACAGAATGCCCAGGTTATGTCCTCAGAAATAACCCCTACTAAACATAACATGTCTAGCAGTCTGATATCTGACTGGGTTGTTATCAGGTATGATGTCAATAAATAATGGTGTACAGAACATATGCACCTCTTACTGCATGACATATGTAAAAAGGTTGACAGACTTGTGGCTGGAGCCACAAACACTGAGCCAATATTAGCATGTTGCTGTTATACCCTCATACTTGTACTGTCATAACAGAGTTTGTTGTGACATATGTCCTATGTGGGATATGAAGTCAGTAACTCTCACGGCTGTCACCATGTACTGACTGCAATCCTCAGACTATGTTTCTGCAGTTCTAAGATAGGTGATCTGTGAGTAACACAAGAAACATAAGACTCCAAACACTGCCCAGTCTGCAGATAACCCTACAGGTGTGAGTTTCCTCAAACACATAACACTGTCATGACAGGTATTAAATCATGTAGACCAGCCATATCCACACACACCCTGTTAAACCAGCATTACTCCAAATGCAGAAGAGTATCATTTACATTCTGTAGTCATGTCTGGAACATCCCCTCCTGTTTGTTGGCCTTTCTCCACAGTGTATGTTGTTAGAGGTAAATCCCAATACCATCTGTGATGCTGTTTGCCAAATACCAACATGAGGTCCTGCTCACAGTGAATGAAAAGGCCCAGCACCCACATGATGTTCCTAGATATTGGAGTGTGTTTCCATGCAATTGGCTATGGGAATGTTACCACAGCTGTTTCACATGTAATCAGCTAGAGGAGGGCTGCAATTCATGCAGAGGCCATCAGCTGATCATGAGCATCACTTACAAAACACAGGCTGCTGCCTAAGCAAAGCAGGTGTACTTCTCCACATCCACCAGAGAGATAGTGAGAGAGACAGAGACAAAGTAAGACAGGGAGGGGGTGGGAGAGCAAAATATAAGCATGTTTGTGTCACTCACTTACCAGTACAGGGTTTCAACCCCCTGACTGACTATGTACAGCTATCACATGTCTATGCACTTATTGCATGAACCACATAGCTTACATGATGGGGAGCTGTCCAAAGGTATAGCTGATGGTGAGTGACATCTGCAACAGTGATACAGGAGCGATAGGGTAGGTGTAGTACATGTGTCTGTCCACATGAAGAGGTGTCATCATCAACACAGCCATAATCTCTCAGGGACTCACACACACATTTACACAGTTGGTAGGGTCAGGAATAGACTTTCTAACTAGCTAGTTTGCCACAATACGGTAATACACAGGTATCACATGCACCACAGTGGTTATCCAGATGATATATGTGCAAATGGTATGTGAAGGTGTCTGACATCAGACAGCATGCTTTAGTGGGCCAATGGGAGTTGTAGTGAGTGTGAATGGGGTGAAAATCATTATACTCCACACACACAGACACAAGGTGCCTGTACTGACATGCATGGGTGCATTGCTTTATGGGTATGTAGTGGTTGACTGTGCCAGAATGCTGTACAAGGCTAGGTGAAGGGTATACCTTGGCATCAGGTCACATGACAATGGTCTGCAGTGTGGCTCAGGGGTGTAGTGTCTGGATTGGCCCACACAGGTGGGTATTGTATTCACCATCCAGTCATATGGGATACTATTGTGTGTGGCCAGTGATGTGCAATGCTTGACGTGTATGTGTTCTATTATCCATGACATGGACAGTGTCTGGGATGTGCACACGTCCCACATGCATGTTCTGTGACATGTGGAACTGTACCTGTGGTGTTTGGGCCATGTTGTGTGCACAGATTGTTATCAGATGTGCCAGTCCTGGCCTCATGTGGTGGGAACTGGCAATGAATACCAGGTTGACCCTGCACCTACATTGACAGCATGATACAAGTATTCCCTGGTGTCAGTGACATCTGTCCATACAGGGCATGTGTTTAAAGCATGGTCTGTCCTTTGTGGGTCACATTTGATGGCACTACAGTTGTTGCAGGCATCCAGGGGGAACATAGTGAAGGTGCATTGTCTGCAATTATGTGCCTATTGTAGGGATGGGCCAGGGTGCCATGCCTCTGTAATCCGCTGCAATCACACCATGGTTACTATCTGTGGCCAATATGCATGGTATTACCAGCAAAGCGGTTGTTGCCTAGGTGAGTGTGTTTGTGTATGAGACAAGGGTTGCCTAATTTGTTCGCTAGGCCTTGGTGTCACATGTAGGGGTATGGATTGGCAACCCCAGCCTCTCTGCTGGTTGACATCTGTTATCCTTGTATGGTGGACATTTTGACATATAATAGGCCCGCCATATAAAACCCGCTCCACAATAAATCCAGTTGTTACACACTCAGAGCCACCTCCACACAGGATACAAATGACAAACACAGACACACACACACACGCACACACGCACACACGCACACACGCACACACACACACACACACACACACACACACACACACACACACACACACACACACACACACACACCAAGTCTCATAGTTGCCATGTCTGGGATTGGAACTCCTACATAAATAGTACATTATATTGCAGCATTATGCAGTTATATAATGCGCCACAGAGATTACTGGGTTATGTATTCCCCAAAGGTGTATTTCAAGGTGAATGACATCAGCAGGCTTGCCAAAGAAGGGCAATGGAGGTTGTATTGACTGTGAATGGCCTCAAAAGCATTGCTCCTACACAGACAAACAAACACTCAAACATCCACACTTGCCATGTCTGGGAATAGAACACCTACCTAATTAGTTTATTACACCACAGCATTACACAGTTATAGGATGAAACACGGAGATTACAGTGCTACTCCTTTCCCAAAGGTGGATTTCAAAATGAATGACATCAGTAGGCTTGACAAAGTAGGGCAATGGAGGTTGTAGTAAATGTACATGGCCTCAAAATCATTGCTCCCTACACAGACAATCAAACATACACACATCCACATTTGTCATGTCTGGGAATAGAACTCCTACCTAACTAGTTTATTACACTACAGCATTATGCAGTTATAGGACACACCAAGGAGATTACTGAACTACTCCTCCCCAAAGGTGTTTTTCAAAATGAATGACATCAGCAGGCTTGCCAAAGTAGGGCAATGGAGGTTGTAGTGAATGTGCATGGTCTCAAAAGCATTGCTCCCTACACAGACAAACAAACACACACAAACATCCACACTTGCCATTTCTTGGTATAGAACTCCTACCAAACTAGTTTATCACACAACAGCATTACGCAGTTATAGGATACACCACGGCAATTACTGGACTATTCTTTCCCCAAAGATGTATTTCAAAGTAAATGACATCAGCAGGCATGCCTAAGTAGGGCATTTGAAATTGTAGTGAGTGTGACTAGCCTAAAAATCATTGATCCCTACACAGACAAACACACAGTTGCCACATCTGAGATTAGAACTCCTACCTAACTAGTTTATCACACTACAGCATTACACAGTTATAGGACATGCCACAGAAATTACTGGGCTACTCTTTCCCCAAAGGTGTATTTCAAAGTGCATGATATCAGCAGGCTTGCCGTAGTAGGGCAACGGGAAGGGCAGTGTGTGTGTATGGGCCATAACCCATTCATCTAGAGGCAGACACACCACACTCAGGCACACACAGGTTTCTATTCCAGAGGTACGTGTATACAACTGCTAGATGACTACTGCCTTGTACAGTCATGTTGCACAGTTAGCACTAGCACCACAGAGTCTATAATGCTGAGGGATTCCAGAGGCAAATGTCTATGGTGAGTGACATTTACACATCATATGGTTGTAGCCATTTGGCTATGTGCTGTGTGGGACAGGCCTCATGATGGAAGGCTCTTTATCACTGTCACTCTCTTCCACACATCTATGTATGTGTACTTTTGGCATATTATAGTGTGTTGCCCTTGGATATATGTGTGTATTCCTATCCAATGTGTGTGCAAAGCATGACTAGTGCCTACTGAGGAGTGTATGCACTAACATCTGCAACTGTCAGATATGTATGGTCCACTGTTGTTGCCAGACATGGGCTTCATTTCTTTAAGTGTGTGAACATGCCCAGTATGACCTTTCAGTATTTTGTTGGCTGACATTGCCTATATTTCTCTAAGTGTGGGAGCATACCTTCTGTATTGAATGTTTGAATCCATTCCAGGCAGATTGTACTCCAGAGCAGACTTTTGTGTTATACATCTACAACTAGCAAACTGTTTCTGCAGGATATCTGTAGATGAGTTGACAATATGGGGTCAAATTGGGCAAAGTATAGTGGGTTACTGTAGGTAATTGTGTCTGGGATGCTTCTGTTTCATGGTCCTGGTATTATCAGAGATACTCAAACATATATACTGTTATACACTGTAATGTTTTATGTCATCAAGTACTGTCAGGTAGACATATTTGCTTGCAGTGATGTCCTGGAGAACACAGGGTGAATGCAGCTGTGTCCAGTATTGTGGTCAAACACCTACATATTCTTGCAAACGTGTGCCATTCTGGAGGGGGATCTGCAGACACTTACTGCTGGGTCTGTGTAACTGATTCAGCACCTTGGTAGAGTGGTGGCAGAGGATCCCATACTTGTACATCCATCGACGTGACAGTATGGCGTTATCTTGCTGTGGCAATACCTCACAGCTGTACAGATTCACACAGGTTACCCAGAGGCAGGGGTCATGATTCAGGACATTACCCCTACACATTGCGGTTTACGAGCAAGTTTGTAGCCACCCATTCTTTTATTTGCAGCCAGGGATAGTATGTGCTCACGGCTGTGTTTCAGACTTTACACACTCCATGCTGCCCATGCTCCCCCCCTATTATTCTATCCTCTTCCATACATTATGCGAACATTCTCTGATACTTTCACTATAGTTATCACATCATCACAGCAGTATATTGGTGTTGGTCCACAGTTCATGCAGTAGGACATGGTGGACATGTTACTGTGGTTTGTCCACATGGCCTTGCATATGGGTTCTGTGGACTGTGTTATGTTGTTATTTGGAAGTCCATGTCATAACATACATTGGCAGTACGGGTGACACACAGGCCTTTGGCAGAGGACTGTAGACCATTTGGCAGTGATGCAGGCCAGCTGTAGCAGGCTGTTGCAGTCTGTCAGTCCCACAGTCCCAGACTGCAATACAGTATATTCCCCTGGGGTGACAGGGTAGGTGTGCTAAGTGTTCATGCCAATACTCTCTGTCAGTATTGATCCAGTGGTGTGGATGCTGGCAGGGTTCTGCTTACAGCTAGGGATATACCTGCATGGCACACCTGCTCTGCATGCTGCATTCTTTTGCTATTGCCATACACAGCTGGGGGTCATATTGTACTCATTCCCAACAGCAGGGATAAGACTGGAGAGGTACCTGTGGGTGGTGGTTGGGTGAGCTGGGTGCATGAGTGCTATGGACACTACTTGCATCTGACTCACAGATATGCATGGGGCATTCCACTTATGTGAGCTTGTGCAGGGACATCAGCTGTTTCTCAATACATCATTCCTATGACCTTTGGTCTGCCAGTGTTTGGCCAGACGACATTGGTATTCCCTACTACAAGCCCAGATAATGTGCTGCAAACCTGTATGTACATTTCCAAGGGTGTGTCCATTTGACAGTTACACATTATACACTATCTGTCTGGGGTACTTTCCCCTGTGTACTGCTTGTATATTCGGCCCAACAGTCATGCCATGTCCAGGAATTGGGGAGGTGGCACAACTGACTGTTACTACATTTCTACATAGAATTGGGGGGCACACCTGACTGTTACTATGTGTCTACATCAGATTTGGGGGGGCACACCAGACTGTTACTACACTTCTACATAGGATTGTGGGGGACACACCTGTGTGCCACTACGTGTCTATATATAATGGGGGCACATCTGACTGTTACTACATTTCTACATAGGATTTGGGGTGCACACCTGACTGTTACTACATTTCTACATAGGATTGGGAGGCACACCTGTGTGTTTCTACATCTCTACATAGGAATTGGGGGCACACCTGACTGTTACTACATGTCTACATCACATCGGGGGGCACACCAGACCGTTACTACATTTCTACATAGGATTGGGGGGACACACCTAACACTTGTACACTGTACTGGTATGTCAGGTACTCCATTTCATTTTGTATTCTAACCTATCAAGCTGACTAGAGGCATGTCAGTGTACTAGAGGTCTTAGGTTTGATTTACCTACATTTCAGTTTCTGACTTCTTACCCTTCAGAACTATCATCCGAATGCCTGACCTGTTGTAGTCTGTCTGTGTAGGCCTGGGGGAGATAACCCATAGCCATCATTCAGAGGCCTTAGCACAGCCTTTGTTTGTGTTTGTCTACACCTGTCCTGCTGGCTGAGACTGTTGTTGGTTATGTGAGCCTCCCTGACTGGTATGTGTGTGTCATATGGACACACATGTGGCCTAGCACATTTCCTGCAGTGGGTTTTGTCACCACATGTAGTACTGGGTACTATGGTGACACCAGTATTTGTTACAGATCTCATTCTGCCACTATAGGTGTCCACTATCTGCTGGCATCCCATTCAGCCACCCGATTCCCTTGCATGCTCACAACCATACCATAGATACAAGTAACAACACATACTACTCCATTTAGCAATTGGTAGGAACAGTGACTTACCTTGTGGCTGTGCCAGTATTTAGGTTGGTGCTGGAGGGCTGCCTATGTTGGATGCACATAGTACACTCCCTATACATGGTTGAGCACAGGTAGTGTCATGTTTGGCATCCTTTTTACTGTATGTGTGAGTCAGAGAGTGGTGTCATTCCCCAAGTCCCTACTGTGTCAGTGTATGTGCTATGCATTGCCTCTTTGCCAAGGCCAGGGCATACTGGGCATGCCTCCTTCTGCCTACTGGGGCAGGCTCAGGTTGTTCCTCCTCTGAGTCACTCTATGCCTGTGCAGGGAATGGCAATGGTGGGGGGTGTGTGCCCCTGCCCCATGCTGTTCCTGCTGCAGCTGCTTCCACAGGATCATATTGTGTAGCATGGCACATATGATGACAATTTGAGTACATGTAGCTGGTGAGTACTGCAAGGCTCCACCAGATGTGTCCAGGCACTGGAACCGTGACTCCAGCATCCCAAACACATGCTCTATTATAATTCTGGTCTGTGCGTGTGCCTCATTATGGAGTTCTTGTTCTGGTGTGTGTGCATTTCTGATGGGTGTCATCAGCCACGTCTCCAGTGCATAACTCGCATCCCCCACTAGGTGACCATAAGGGTTGTCCCCACTGGCAAATCTTTGGTACAGCTGCAACAGATGCCAGATATGGGAGTCATTATAGCTTCCAGGGCAGCCAGCACACACATTCATTATAATGCCCTGGGCATCGCACATGACCTGACAGTTGATGGACGGGAAGCCCTTGCGGTTGATGTAGACCCTACCCTGCTCACTGGGTGGTGCTTTGATGCATATGTGTGTGCAGTCTATAGCACCCACTACTTCAGGGTATTCTGCAATTTGGTGGAAGAGATGCATACTGCTGGCCAACACCTCATGGGTGTTGGGGAAATATACGTGCTCACCAGCATGTGCTGACATGGCATCCAGGAACTAGTGGAGTACCCTGGATGCTGATGCCTGTGAGATCCCCATGATATCCCCAGTTGGCCTTTGGAAAGTACCTGTGGCTAGTATTCATAGGCCTACACATACCTTGGTATCCACTGGGATGGGTTCCCCTCTGTTAGTTCTGTGTGTCAGGTGTGGCCGGCACAGCTCAACAATTTGCTGTAGGAGGTCCCTGTCTACCCTATAGTGCTCCACTATCTCCAGCTCATGTAGCCCCAGGTAGGTTACCCTGGGTCTGTACACTCTTTTCCGTCTCTTCATTGTGGGTTGTTCGACAGCATTCTCATCCTCACCACCCTCAGCCTCTTCCACATGTTGATGTAGGATAGCTGCTGCAGCCCCTATCATTTTGTTGTTTTTGTTTGTTAAAATTTCCCCACTTGTATACACCAGTGGTGTAGAGTATGTGGGAACAACCAGAGGGAAAGATATTTGCATAGTTTATAGTAGTGTTCTGGGCTGGGCTGAGCTGCTGCCTGTGTAATTGGCTGATTCTGATACATTTCATCTGCCAGCTATGCTGTTTTCCCTTCCCATTGCCTTCCTATTTAAGCCCGGGGGCATGCCATGCAAACACAGTACTCAAATGTGCAAAGAGGTGTTATTTCCCAGTTTACTTTTTTTTCCTTTAAAACCCGGTGAGTGGCACACACACCTGCTTAGGCAATGTAAAGAGTGCTAGGCAGCCTCAGACACACACCCTTGCTTAGTTCTGCTAAGCTAAGGGCAAACCAGAGCCACAGGGCTCCAATTCACTTACAGTATGCCTGACACACATCCCTAAGATGTCAACTAACTCTTAGGCTTAAACCATGCTATTCCTGCACTTACACTGTTGGGTGCTGACTAACATTGAGGATAAATCTGGGATTCAGTATCATTCCCCTCATTTGCATAGGATTGCCTGCTAATGCATAGTTACAGGTCCCACACTGAGCCTCCCCCCTTAGCAACCACTATTCACTGGCCATGTTGTATTCTGCCTTGAGTATAATGGCAAAATAGTGATTTTGGGTAGAGTGCTTATTTCAGGTTATTTTTTTATATTTTTGACCTGATCCCATTTGCGCGCTGCTGCCCTATGCTTAAACAGCCAAAATCGGTTAAAAAAATAAAAGTTTTTTTTGCAACTGTTTTTCATGTCAGTGGCCATATATTTGGCCATTGGCCTGGTTTCCACATAATATACACACTTTATTTGGATCTGTCATGGTTCCATTTTGTAGTTTGCAGAAATGTACTCGGTTACTAACCAAGTACATTTCTGCACACTACACTAGTCCTGCATGGCCAGCTGACAGCTTCCTGGATCACAAATTCACCTCATTTGCATGGTTTTCACCTGCAAATGGGGTAATTTGCATTCAAGAGCTGTGTCCGTGCAGGAATGGTGCAGGAGCTCTCATGCACGTCCCTGTAGCTTATTCCTGGATCACACGGCGGCCATATTGCCTCCAGGAGCTCCTGCACTGTTCCTGCACACTGTGCAGGGCTTGGTGAATCTGGGGTATAATAAATTGTGGGGTATGGTTAAAAAAGAGCACAAGAGAAAAAGAGTGTATAAATGAAGAAATAAAATGTTACCAAGTAAAAATAAAAATAAAAAAATTATAATATAGAAAAAGAAAGAAAAGTATGATATAAGAATATAATGATAAACTAATTAAAAATAAAGAACAAGCACAAACTAAACCAGGAATAGAGAACCAAGTGAAGTAGCTGGATTGGACCCACTCACAAGTAAAAATAGAGGAAAGACTCTGTTGTAGTGAGACGAAATCCACTTTATTCACTCCACAGAAACACATGAATTGTTCACCAAGGATAAGCACTTTCGTTTAGAAGGTCTAGACTTCATCAGATAACTTATCACAAGTGGGAACTTCCTTATATACAAGTACAGCAGGAAGTGACATAAGCAATAAAACAATTAAATAAGTAAATTAATTAATTAAAAGTAAAACAAGCACAATATTAGTAGCTCTGCTAGTGAATGCATACAAGCAATAACCTGATTTCAAAAATACACACACACACACAACCCTCTAATAAATACAAAATAAATGCTAAATAATGTCATAAGTATGTATATCATAAATATATGGATACAAATATAAATATATATAAAAATATATGTAAAAGTGTTTAAAATGGAAATGTAAAATGCTGTTTTATACAATGGATACTATTAAGTTAAATACATAAACACTTAAATAAATACTGAAATAAATACTGAAATAAATACGGAGGAGGTAAATTTACCTCTCTAATGCTTTTAATTTCAGAATAGGGCTAATAGTAATGTGTTCATTAAGACCTGGCCAGTTCCCTGCATTTAAACGTAACTGCCAATATAGTTCTCTTTTTTCCAAAAATAATGACCAAGCCCCCCCCTTATGTCAGTGCTAATACTGTCTATAATAAAAAATTGAAACTTGTGATTAATGTTCTCCATTATATGCTTACTTAGGGCATTGGTCTCTTTTTTTATTTTTAATATCACATAGATGTTTGTATATACGTTTTTTAAACTTCCGGTCAGTCTTGCCAATGTAATAACAAGAACAGACAGTGCACATAGCACAATAAATAACTTTCTCTGAGCCACAGTTATATTTCTGGTTTATACTAATCTCCACATTGTTGATGTAAAATGTGTTCCCCTTTTTTATGTATCTGCAGTAGTTACATCTACCACATTTATTCATAAAACTAGACCTGTGGTTGGAATAGATATTACTAGTCTCAAATATATTTTCAAGTTCTTACCTCTTCTGTATACTATGGCGGGTTGTAATCCTATTAAAGGTCTAATGTTCTTCTCATGTCTAAGGATGCACCAATTTTTTACTAGAATGTCTCTTAGCATAAAACTATATTGTGTAAAAATAGTGATAAAGGAAGTTTTAAAATCTCTACTTTCTTCAATTGTAATATTGTCATGATGATTAGTAGATGTAACATTTATAGTAACATCACCTGAAAGTAGAGGCAAATAAAAACCACGCTCCCTCTTATTAACAACCTCAATCATAATATCACTTATACATTTGAAAGGGTACCCTCTTTTCACAAACATCTGTTTTAAATTATCACATTCATCCAGGAATTCCTCCATGCCAGACACCATATGTGCTGACTGGACGAATTGGGCAGGTCTTAATGAACACATTACTATTATCCCGATTCTGAAATTAAAAACATTAGAGAGGTAAATTTACCTCCTCAGTATTTATTTCAGTATTTATTTAAGTATTTATGTATTTAACTTAATAGTATCCATTGTGTAAAACAGCATTTTACATTTCCATTTTGAACACTTTTTACATATATTTTTATATATATATTTATATGTTTATGCACATATTTATGATATGCATATTTATGGCATTGTTATTTAGCATTTATTTTGTATTTATTAGGGGTGTGTGTGTGTGTGTGTGTGTGTGTGTGTGTGTGTGTGTGTGTGTGTGTGTGTGTGTGTTTGAAATCAGGTTATTACTTTTATTCATTCACTACCAGGACTACTAATGTTGTGCTTGTTTTACTTTTAATTAATTAATTTACTTATTTAATTGTTTTATTGCTTATGCCACTTCCTGTTGTACTTGTATGTAAGGAAGTTCCCACTTGTGATAAGTTATCTGATGAAGTCTAGACCTTCTAGATGAAATCGCTTATCCTTGGTGAACAATTCATGTATTTCTGTGGAGTGAGTAAAGTGGATTTCATTTACTACAACATAATCTTTCATTTATTTTTACTTGTGAGTGGGTCCAATCCAGCTACTTTTCTTGGTTTCTCTATTCCTGATATAATGATAAAACTTTACTATATAAACCATGGAAAAAGCTAACAGATGAAAAAATTTAAAGCTATAAAAAATCAAATGGTGTAATCAGGAAGTCAAGATTTTTTGTGGAGATTGGTAACAGATAAGTTACCAGTAATAGGAAATATGCCACATAAAAGAAAAGTGATAGAATTTGTTTACATTGTCAAGAAGAAGAAACTACTGAACACGTGTTTTTGAAATATAAAAGATTAAAAAAGTTATGAGGAAAACTATGTAAAGAAGATTTTTTGAAGATCTAAAAGAAGTGGATAAACTAAACATGGATATGATTAAATATGGATATTATAAGATTAGAAGTAATGAATATGTTAAAAGAATATATAAAAAGTTATTTTATGTCATATGGGTTATACGGATTGAAAGAATAAATGAAATTATGTTTAATGGTAAATGGATTTTAGCAACAATTTTAAGTAAAATTAAATGGTGGTTATGGAAAAAGGAGTGGGGTCTAAGGATGAAAATTTGGTATGATTGTAATGAAAATTATGAATTTATGTAAATATATCTGCATATCTATATATTTGTACATTTGTAAATATTTATGAAAATGTAAATATCTTGTAAATAAGAGGGTTTTTTGTATATAAATAAAGGACCCAACTCTTTTCAGTAGGTAACATGGGATCATTTACATTCACCTGAGCTACAACCAAGTCAAGCAGATGGGATCACAAATTAATATTGCATCCAAAGAATAACACACTCAGAAGTGCAGCACTCCCCAATACTGCATGTCAGTAAATGATCTGTCTGGTGTTGGAATAGACCTCACAGCCTTCTATACCAAAGGCAAGTATGTCACCTGCTGCACCACTTACACAACTTGAATGTTATTAACTTAGTAGTTAGATTTGCTTAAGGAATGTTCTAGGAATGATTCAACCTTACATTAAGCTGATAGTTATTTTCTTTAAAATTTGAAAAAGCTGTTCTCTGTTAACTACATGAAAAATGAGTTTTGTCAGCATTAAGTTCACTCTTAGCTATAGGTCGCATAGTAATCCATGAGGATCGAGTAATCTTAGGCATTGCAAAGTCATTTATCATTCTTATTACATTCTTCCTTACCTGTCTCAACATTCATGTGGGGAAAAAATAAAAGTGGAGTGACTGCTCAACATTTCAGCATTTCAGTTTCATGTCATCAGAAAAAAGGTTTCAGTTATGCAAAGCTGTTCACCCTATTAATGAAAAATGACAAGGAATTCTTAATTCATATTCTGTAAATGCAGAACAATAAAATGTGATCAAACAGGTATGCAGGGATAGTTGAACAGTTCTGAAATAAGATTTCAACAGAGTTGAACAATAGCTGTATTGTACGACTTCTGCACATGGTATTATGTTTCTGTGTAAGAGATAGAACCTTACCAAACCTGGCAGCCTAGGAAAAAGGTATTTCCAAAAAAACAGTCAAAGATAAGCTCTTTTACGTGCCTGAAATGATAACTCTGTACACAGGAAAAATGTACAAAGAGGGTTATTTTGTAATTTTCAAGGCATGTAACCAAGGTTCACTTAATGCCTGTTCTGCAGAACATTTCCTTTTGTGCTCTCTTAACTACTTCAAAAAGCATTTGTGTAGTGTTTTAAGAACTATTGGACTTATCTGTCAGCATTTGAGCACTGAAAGGGCAAAAACATTTGCCAAAGGAATGAACAGTAGGGACATACTGGCACATGTTCTTTCTTCTGCATTTCTTAGCAGGATTCCAAGCTATTTACAAATTACAATCTGCCCAGACCTATAATCAGCAATACTTTAAAAAATGCATTTAGGTAGAAAAGTGATAGACTAAAGGGATTTGTAGTGGTATGCAGTTTCAAAATGCTGCAGATTATTTCACTGTAAATTCTAATAAGCCATCTAAAGGGACTGACTGGGTGTCAGTAAAGCATGTTTAAACCCAGTGAGAAACAGTCTAAGCTGTGCTGACATTCCTTAATGTGGTCTTGTAGGTTCAAAAGTTTTTTTTCAAAGAAGACAAAGCATGAATAGAAACTCAAAAGCTCCAGGAGTTTCTTTTCTTTCTTTCATTTTTTTTTTCTCTATGAAAACTAAGAGAATCTACTGTAATTGACAACTAGTTTTATATTGCCTGCATCTTGACAGAGCATTATTGGATTACTGGTGAACATTTTGAAAGCAGCTTTTGGACAGCAATGAATATTCTACTAAAACTAATCCATGTAATCTTGAATCTATAGCTTTTAGTATGCTTATAAAGTTGCCTCAAAAAACAGACTAAATATCTGTTTTTCACATTTTGCATTAAAGGTGAATTGATGCATTTTCATCAGCAAAACAACATCTAGACAACTGGTGAGGGGATTCTCCTAACTCTTTGCTACTTACTGACATTTGGCTAGTATCCCTGATATCAGAGGTATGGTGAGGGGACTAAAGTGTGCAAAGGCTAGGTCTTTCTCCCTGAGGAAGCTATTTTCATAATACCACTGCTCCCAAATGAATGCCAGGAAGATATGCAAATATCCTCTTGTCTCACTTGCATGCAGCTTCCCCTGATGTTGATGCGTCTTACATTATACATGAGTGGAAGAGAATAGGCATGTACCCCTCCACCCTTCCTAGTGTCACATAATGACACCAATGCCTCACCAGAATACTTTAACAGAAATAATGTATCACAGAATGTGGGGCAGGATTAGTCAGCTGAGTTACTAATTGTTGGATACCCTTTGGTGGGTTAAAATGGATCCCTATCAGATGATTGAAGTTTAAATACTTTAAAATTCATATTCCATGGAATTCAGCAAGCAGCCATGCAGGAATAAGTTATTCCTGCATGGCAGGGACTGTTCCTGTACAGCACGGCTGCGCGCCTTGCATATTCATGAAGGTGCGCTGCCTGTGCTGTTAAATGGACATGGAGCAGTGTATGAGTGCACGGGGTTTGTCTGAGAGCAGAGCTATCACAATACACATGCCCTTGCACTCCAGAATTGCCTTTTGGCAATTAAAATTAACAAGAATGCTCATAACACCCCCAACACGTAAGGAAAACAAAAAGTAAAAAGGGACAAATGTCCCACCACCATATACCTCTCAACTGTACAGAGTTTCGCAGAATGTTCAGATTTATACCTCATATTTTTGGTGTGTTCCTCCTAAAATCTGTACTTTCCTGGCAAATAGTTGTGGATTGAAGTTATTAAATAATGACAAACATTTGAGTTTAAGACTCCATATCCTCAGAAAATTCATGATAATGCAAAGCTATTATTATATCAACTTTCTTAATAAACTGTAACTGCCTGGCAATAAATCTCTAAATCCTGGACTAGTTGTGTTTACTCTGGTATTGTATGGCATTTTTAGTGTTGCATTCTCTGAAAAGAAATGTTATATTAACCACTGTTACCCACACTGTGCTACATAATAAAACTGTCTAGGAATGTCTGTATAAGACTGTTGTAATTACAAGGTCCGATTGTACAACAGAGAGAGACTTAGACAGAAAACACTAAAGAGACAGAAAGCAATATCCAAACAGTACACTCTGCTGAAACTTAAATTGTTGTATTTTTATCAGACACAGCCATGGTTCGAACCCTGGGAGTGGTAGTAAGCTGTATACATAATCATACCTCTCTACTGTACACATTTGTTCAGAATGTCCAGATAATTGGCTCATATTTTCTGCCTGTCCCCCTGGCATCTCAGTGGGATGATCTCAGAATTTTAGTCAGCAAATAATGACGTACATCTGATTTTCAGACCTCAAAAACTGCAGAAAATGTATATGAAAACAAACCTGTCACTGTAGCAACTCCCCAAGTTTATGAGAGCAATATTCAAAATATGTCAGTTTTTCTACCCCCATGTTGTCAAGCTATGATCGGAGTGTGTGCATTAACAGATTGAGAGTTATGAGCATAATATTAACTCAGAATCTGGGAATATGTGTGGAAACTGTCAGGTAGTGTTAGCAAACATTCCCTCCACAGGTCTGTCAGATAAGAAAACTGTGCCTGCCAATAAAGATTGAAATCCAGTCTGGTAGTGTTTACTCTGGTATTGTATGGCTGACGTAGCATTCAGTAGCATCTGATATCAGAATAGTACTGTTGTGTCAACCACTGTTTCTCACACTGTGCTACATAAAAATATGTCTACAAATGCCTGTATGAGATTGTTGTAATTACAAGGTCAGATTGTACAACTGAGAGAGACTTAGACAGAAAATACTGAAGAGATAGACAGCAATATTCAAACAGCAGACTCTGCTGACAATTAGATTGTGGTATTTTTATCAGACACAGCCATGGTTTGAATCCTGGGAGTGGTAGTAGGCTGTATGCATAATCATACCTCTTAACTGTACACATCCTTTCTGAATGTCCAGATAACTGGCTCATATTTTCTGCCTGTTCCCTTGTCTCCGTGGCAAATCAGTGGATGATCTCAGATTTGTAGTCAGCAAATAATGACATATATTTGATTTCCAGATCTCAAAACATTCAGAAAATATATATGAAAACAAATCATGTCACTCTATCAGCCCTTCAATTTTATGAGAGCAATATTCAAAACATGTACCCCCATGTTGTCAAGCTTTGACCAGAGTGTGTGCAATAAGAGATTGAGAGGTATGTGCATAATATTAACTTGGAATCTGGGAATATGTGCAGAAACAGTCAGGTAGTGTTAACAAACATTCCCTCCACAGGTATACCAGATAAGAGATGTAGTATTTAGCTATAAGACAGTTGAAGTATACATTTGTTTACAAACATACCACTGGCAAACCAAGGCCATAGTGTAGTATAATAATACCTGTACCTTAAGGATTAGAGCAATGATCATTAAAGTTGTGAGAACTACATGGATATATAAGTTGTTAATTGACATATCTCTCTCCCCCCACCATATCTGCAACAATAATCTAAATACACAAATCAGTGGGTATGTTTAAACCAAACCGACTGTTGGGACATATGTCCTATTGTTCAATAAATATTGAAATATGTTTCTATTAATGTTCCATGTTGAAATACTATCATTGGTGGCCTGTTGCTATCAATGTAACCTGCATGCCATTGTAATGGCCACTGTGGTTCCATATATGCATGTGTTCTGTTTGTTATGCAACTGTTCCAAATCTGGTGCTTTGGGTTAATGGGAATATCTATGCATGCTGTTATAACTAATCCTGGCTTGTGTTGACTATTACTAACCCACATATGTTTCAAAACTGCAACACCATAGCATGTTTGGGAAGAGCAGTCCCAGCAGACCCACCTCTCCTACCTCATCTGGCCATGGCACCGGGCTCCAGCATGTCTGGAACCCACCCCGGGACCTCCTCGTCCACTGGTCCTGCACCACCTTAGGGTGGAACTCCCTCAAGGGATGGGACTCACTCCCTCCTGGGAGCAGGCATGGACAGGAAACTGTCACCCATTGTCAGGTAGATTGATGCATTGCGAGCTCCAAACAGAGTTTGGAGATCTGCTACCCCAGCTTGAGGATCATGTGGCACATTTAGAAAGTCAGCTTTCACCTGCTACCCATTCCCCAGCACAGCCACCTTTGGGGCCATGAAAGTGCAGTGGTGACTGCCCATGGGTGGGGACCTCAGTCCCACTGTTTCCATTTAGGGGCTCATGAGCTCTGATTTCCAAACACCCATCCCCATCCAAGGTGTTTACCCCCCACATGTGTCATATATATATATATGTGTGTGTGTGTAGATATATATATATATATATATATATATAAATGTGTATTGTATTTGCACATTGGATCCTTGGATCCACACTGTGAACCTCTCACTGCAAAACATCTGACCAAACGCACAGTTAATGGGGGTGAAGAGGCCCAAATTAGGGATCTCTTGTAATTATTGCCATTTCCCCTTCCTCCACAGCTGAACAGATATGCCTTGCAACACAATAACCAGCACTTGCACGTCTCGAACCTAGGACCCTGCACAACATACCCACAACAAGTTAACAGTAAGCCATCTCAGCTGTAAAATGTCAGGATGATATCTGTAACATATCATGCAGAACATTCAGTCTATGATAGGGAATGTACAATGTGGAAGCACGTAACATTCCAATGATACACACACACACACACACACATATATATATATATATATATATATATATATATATATATATATATATATATATATATATATATAAATATATATATATATGTATATATATATATATATATATATATATATATATATATATATATATATATATATATATATATATATATATATATATATATATATATATATATATATATATATATATATACACACACATATATATATATATATATGTGTGTGTGTGTGTGTATATATATATATATATATACATATATATACACATATACACATATAAAGATAGTACTACTTATAGATATGTATAAGAAGAGTATATATAGAGGGTGCACAGCATATCAAAGAGCCATTATTCCTGCATTTGCCACCTTTTAAAATGGCCAGTGTTGGATTATTTCCTACAAATGAGAAGTATTGCATGAAACATGTACCCACACACAATATAAAGGACATGGCACCACACACAAGTTTGCATACATAGAAATGTTTATTTGTGTACTATTTCAGTTGTTTATGCCATTTCTTATAGCAGTTAGGTGTTTGGAATACATAATAACTGATTAATGCAACTCTCAAACAAAACATTTGATACAGTAATGTGAAAAATATAACATACTTTGCTGTCCAGGCTAAGGCCTTCAAGTACTACAACAGTAGAAAAACACTTGCCTTGAAGATAAGAACCAATCAACACTTGTTTATAGATGTAGTTCAGCAGCCTCCAATTACACCCTGTACTCAACTCCTAGGGGGGAAAGTATTAGTTTTCACAATGTAAATGTATCTGTTACATAACAATACTTAACTTAAAATGTCACTATCACACTGACAAACAGAACTGTGTGTAAGATAGTAAGCTGCAGCCCACCATTGTTCCCATGGTGAAATGTATGAAAATGTACAGCCATATCGCTTAATGTTTCTTACTACTGATATCCCTCACATGCTGTAACAGCCTAGGTGAAAAACATTTAATACCCCTCCCCCATAAAATATCTTACAAGGGCATATAACAGTGTTTTCCATACACTGACCTCCGGACTGTACAAGGTCACACACATTTTGTCCAGCTGTTGCCCTCATATATATGGACCCTACCCCACAATTTGTGTGGGAGTCCACAACATCACTGGAATGATAACAGGAATGCCAGCACTAAATAATGATAGGCCATTACCTACCAAATTATTACTGCATGACATCTGGAGCACAGGGCCATATTTGCAATATAGCCGTTATATACTGTGAACATTGCTGGTGTTACAGGATTGGTTACAACATACCCTTACTCAGGAATATGAAGTCGGAAACACAGATGGATGTTGCCATGTACCAATGGCAGTCAACAAAGATAATGCCACTGATATGTCGGACACAAGACCTGTGTGGTGAACAGACAAGACAAAACATAACAGCCAATCCTCTGGCCATCATGTGAATAGGCCCACAGCTGAGAGCTATGCAGACAGACTGCATTCCATGCAAAACTATCATGTGCACACAAACCCTGTAAAACCAGCTGTATTCAATGCATATAACAGCAATGCTCACACTGTTTGTAGGTCTGGAACCTTATACAAACATGTATTTGGCCTGTGTCCACAAGTCTTGTTGTAAGAGGTATTGCTACCTGCTGTCTGTAACACTGCTGCTCACACACAGGAATGATGTCTTCCACTTCCATATTTGAATTGTTATGATATCTATATTTATATTTATTAATAAGCTTTTAGTCTTATTATTGTATACATAAATATATACATATTTCTTGTATTTAAGCATTTTTGCATTTTTTTGCACATATATATATTTTCAAGTAGGTTTTGTATTTTTTGGGTGACATAATATTTTTCCTGCAATTTTATTTATATTTTTTATATGAAAATTTAGCTAGGTTT